>NC_140971.1:65939319-65959319 GCF_056783735.1 Eptatretus burgeri
TAAGTGAAACAGAGAAAGATAGTGATGGTCAGGAGACAAATCTTAAGCCAGATGACATCGAAGTTTGGAGATTCGAGGTCCACAAGGCGTACAGCAGGAGTGCTGATGTTGTAGTCAACACAGACTCCTCCTTTGAAGCGGAATCGTGAGTGAAGGTTGAAATTCGAAGTGTTATAAGAATTAACAAGAACGTCATGTGATAATTGGGTTTCTGAGAGAAGCAAGATATTGGGAGAGGAGCTTGCTAGATGATATTCAACAGATGAAAGATTCGAATGTTGGTGTTGGTGAAACAAATTGAAATGAGTCACGTTGGTTCAAAAGGCAAGGGTCTTGGGAGGGACCAATATGACTACTGCCCAAGTCCCCCCCCCCCTCGTTGGCAGCAGAGAGAGGCAGGTCACCGGAAATTCTTCGCACCCCATAATGCCAGGAACAAGGGGCTATTGACTTTTCAGACTTTATCATATTAAAATTAGAGGCTGTCTGAGGGAAATGAGAGGAAAGAGAAATAAAAGATGGAGAATGTGAAGAGAGGAGTGAAAATGAGTGAGTAAGAAAAGTGTGTGATGTTTGTTTGAAAAGTGTAGCATGTTTGTTTGCAAGAAATGCATACCATTCAACCAGAAGGCACGTGATGTGATCGGCGGGTAAATCGAAACACGGAATGTGACGAGCACTTTTGTGTAAGAATATGTTCAATGGAGATCGGGGGAGCGCTCATCACACTCCACATGTTTTGATATATATATATATATATATATATATATATATATATATATATATATATATATATATATATATTAACGTACCCAGGTCCTCTGGCAAACCTCTCCAGTGCTCTGCCATCTGAGCAATGCAATTATTCCACATATACAGATGCCACTCTCTTTCATCTACTGCTTCCAGTCTTGTCTTTAACCTACCTACTACTCAACGCCAACCATAGGAGCAGCTGGGGCCTGTTCTCAAGAGGTTCTTCCACTTGTGGGAGGGGATACATCAATGCCCACTATTAAAACACCACAGGGGGAATTGTAATATCATAAGAAAATGAACAGGATAGAACAATCATAAATATACGTGGAAAAATTTGCAGACCCAGGCCAGGAATCAAACCCAGGTCCTCTGGCAAACCATACCAATGCTCTGCCATCTGAGCTATCTGGGCAATCCACTGGTTGAACAATGCAATTCTTCCATATACACAGGTACCACTCTCTTTGCCCGACTGCTTCCAGGGAACTCACTGCCAACCATAGGAGCAGCAAGGGCTTGTTCTCGAGAGAAGAGGGAAAGGGGGTAAAAAGTGAGGGAGGAGACAGAGATGAGTGAGGGGGGGGGTAGAGATAGAGATGGAGATATAGAGATATAGAAGTATAGACGTATAGAGGTATAGAGAGGAGGGAGGGGGGGAGAGAGAGAGAAAGGAGGGAGCGAGAGTGAGAGAGAGAGAGAGAGAGAGAGAGAGAGAGAGAGAGAGAGAGAGAGAGAGAGAGAGAGAGAGAGAGAGAGAGAGAGAGAGAGAGAGAGAGAGAGAGAGAGAGAGGAGGGAGGGCAAAGAGAGCGAGGCAGGAGGGGAGAGAGAGGAGGGAGGGGAGAGAGAGGAGGGAGGGGAGAGAGAGGAGGGAGTGGAGAGAGAGGAGAAGGGGAGAGAAAAGAAGCAGGTAGGGGAGAAGAGAAGAAAGGATGGAGGGATGGGAGGGGAGAGGATGAAGGGAAGGGAAGAAGAGGAGAGGAGAGGATGGAGGGAGGACGGAGTGGAAGCAAGGACATGGGGAAGAGCGAGGAGGGGGGGAGGAGGTGTGGAAAGCGATGCTTCACCAAACATTGCTATACACTGTGGGAGGGAGGGGTGCGAGGAGGGAATGAGAGAGAGTGAGGAGGGGGGGTCAGGTCAGGTATGAGATCATGTGCCAAAGCAGTGCATCGCTGCGTCCACTTTCTGCCAGTATTCCAGGGGCCTATGTCTGCCCATCCCCCAGGCAGATGTCTGGCCCATCCCCATCTCCTTGAGATGCCGATTGACCCGCTGCAACCACGCGGAACATGGTTGGCCCATTGGCCTCCTCCACTCACGAGGCTCCCTCACTGAGAATCTGGTGAGCAGGATCAGCATCAGGAAAATGAGCCACACATCCATACAGCTGCATCTGATGCTCACGGACTATGCAGTAACAAATCTCATTTGAGTCTCTCTCAGCAACCACTCGTTGGACACAAAGTCTGACCAGTGATAGGCAAGGATTCTCTGAAGAAACCTGGTACCAAAGGAATTAGGTCTCCGTCTCAGATCCTTAGTCAGAGTCCAAGTCTCACATCCGTAAAGCAAGACTGGAAGCACCAAGGACGTGAAGACTCGGATTTTTGTCCTCCAGCACTGGTACTAGCAGTGCCACACCCCATGATCCAGTGAATCCATGACTCCCCAAGCCCGATCCAGACGTCTGTTGACCTCTGGTTCACAACCAGCAGAGACATGAATATCACTGCCGAGGTAAGTGAATCTCTCCGTGACCTCAACATCCTCGCCACAAACAGGTACAGACAAGATAGTAGCATTCAAGATGTCATTGAAAGCCTGGATATTAGTTTTGACCCAGGAAACCTTTATCCCAGCGGCTCATTCAGCACCTTGAGGGCCACCAAAAGGATATCTGGAGTCTCCGCAAAGATGACTGCATCATCTGAGAAATCAAGATCAGAGATCTTGACATTCTCAAACGATGCACCGCAGTTTCATCTCTCCGACATCCTCCCCAGAATCCAGTCCATACAAGCGCTGAAAAGTGTGGGTGCCAGTGCACACCCCTGACGAACTCCAGTAACAACTGGAAATAAGTCAGAGATTGTATCACCACAATCACAGCACTCTCGGTACCAGAGTATGGTTCAGATCTCAGATGGATCGGTTTTGGTGGCACCCCACATCGACCAAGAATCCTCCAGAGGGCATCCCGATTCACTGAATCAAATGCTTTACAGAGCTCAACATAGGTTGCAAGCAGCACCTGCTGAAACTCTCGTCTGTGTTTTGGTGTGGACCTGAAGAGCAAGGATACGGTCAATCATTGACCTCTTTGGCGTAAAATCTGACTGCTCCGGATGCTGGTGCTCAAGCAGATGGTGCAAACCCTATGAGGAATTATCCGGGCAAAGACCATGCCCAGCATGAGAGGAGCAGCAACCTTTGGTAGTTGTTGCAGTCCTGGCGATCACCCTTCCCTTTCCAGTGAGGGACAACAAGGCCCCTCTTCCAGTCAGTTGGGATGATGCCTGTGTTCCAGGCAGAGCACAGAACTGCATGCAATGACACGAGTACAGCATTTCCACCAACCTTGAGAATTTCAGCATGGATTCCACAGATCCAGGGAGCTTTACCCCATTTCAAATGGTTCACTGCAGCCTGTGTTTCCACAAACAAAGGTGGACCACAGATGATTGGAGGGTCAGAAATAGGGATAGTAACACCCCTGACATCCAACTCGACAGCTGGAGGATCAGCCTGGTACAACTGCTCGAAGTAACCGGCCCAGTGGGCCATCACTTCGGATTCCTCTGTCAAGAGCCCACCACCTTCTGCTCTTACAGGCAGTACACCAAGGGATGGGCTTGGAGGAATGCATTGTGAAAATTTCCCTGGAAGCAAAACAAGAATCACTTGACCACAGGTGATGCTCTACCCCCTCAGAGATTCCTAGCACATCAGCCTCCTTATCCACCCTTAGCGCAAGTACAGTTTTACGCCTCAGCTCTCTGAACAGCTCAGTTCTGCCATTCAGCCTGGCCCTGTGACTCTGGTCAATGGGATCCAGTGTCCCTTGAGATTTTAAACATAGAGACAGTACCCCTGGGTGCTCACTTGTTAGCAGCTGGATAAGATAACCCAGGAACCACGAGTAGACATGGATAACCCCAAAAATATTTAACGGAGAAGAAAACAAATACCTCTGGATTTTTTAATTTTGTAATGTTGTGAACAAATTTTGGTACATCACGGGTGATAAATGTCGTGGTCAAGTTTCATCAGAATTTTGTGTGTAGTTTCTAAGAAGAAAGCAAATAATTATTTGCGGGGGGGGGGGGCTGTGGACCCCCTAAGACCCCGATGTTTTTTTTTTATGCCAAGAACAATATTTGATACATCACAGGTGATGAAGGTTATAGTCAAGTCTCATTGGAATTATGTGTGTAGTTTATGAGAAGAAAGTAACTGCCTATTTTGGGGGGAAACCTCCCCTGCAGACCGCCATCGACCTCAAAATTTTTATAGCGGGAACAAACTTTGGTACATCACGGATGATGAAGGTTGTGGTCAAGTTTCATGGAAATTATTTGTGTAGTTTTAGAGAAGAAATAAAATACATATTTTTGCAGGCAATCCTCCTGACACCGAATTAGAGCTCGAATTTTCTAATGTCATAAACAAACTTTGGAACCTCATGGGTGATGAAAGGTGAAGTGAAGTTTGATCGGAATTGTGAGTGTTGTTTCATTGAAGAAAACAAATACCACTTTGGGGGAACAACTCCTCCCGTAAACTCTCTCCAAGGACCCCTTCAGACCCCATATATTTTTTTATGCCATGAACAAACTTTGGTACATCACGGATGATGACGGTCATGGTAAAGTTTCATTGAAATCATATATATATATATATATATATATATATATATATATATATATATATATATATATATATATATACATATATATATCTACATACATATATATATATATCTACATATACATATATATATATATATATATATATATACATATATATATATCTATATACATATATATATATATATATCTACATACATATATATATCTACATATATATATATATATATATATATATATATATATATATATATATATATATACACACATATATACACATATATATATGTATATATATATATATATATATATATATATATATATATATATATATATATATATATACACACATATATACACATATATATATGTATATATATATATATATATATATATATATACACATATATATACATATATATATATATAAGTAGGGTAAGAATACTGGTTCTGGCTCACTTTTCCCCATGTAAATGAATGGGGGATTTTCAGCCATGAAATTTTTCTTTTTTTTCCCTAAAAAAATAAATCCCCTTTTTAGCCCAAGGTATATTTATTTGTCTCCCCTTTTAACCTGGAGCCTGGTGTTGGCTTAGTGGTTAGGGTGGCGGCTTGGGATCCCAGGGTCCTGAGTTCAAATCCCGTTGGCTGCTGAATTAACACCAGGGGGTTGACTCAGCCTGCCATCCTTCCGAGGTCGGCGAAATGAGTGCCAGTGTACTGGTCCCGGTGTATGCCCCGGTTAGAATAGGTGTACCATATCCCTGTGTGTCGTAAGAGGCGACCAGGGTTGGTGTCAGGAAGGGCATCCGGCCATAAAACATTGCCTCAAGAAAAAGCCAAACCCCTGCACAGCAGGGAAAAATGGCTGTAAAAACGGTCATTTTTTATTTGCGCTTTTAACCTAGGGGCTCTCTATTCAAATAACCCATACAACAAGATAAAGATTTGTTAAAGGTGATTCGAAAGAAATATCTGAAACGTCTAAGCCTCGGGGCACTCTTTATCAAATAACCAATGCATATTGTTTAGCTCACTCATTGAACCTATAAACATTTGTTCATTCTCAAATTCCTTCAATAGTTTAATTTTCTTTGCACAATAATCCCCATCTAAAATATTGAAAAACAAAACATTTGAATCTTTATATTTTTTAAGATACCCCTTTTGTGCCATTACGAAATGATAAACTTTTCTTAATGATCTCATCTGGCCACCGCCCGAGTTGCAAATCATTTTTGTACATAAACCATGCCAGAAAAAAGTTTTGTTTCAAATGTTTTCAGTTCATGCCGTGAAAATGAGGAAGTGTTTTTTTTGACACGGCCGTGCTGTGTGAATGAGGAAGTGGTTTTGGACTGTCATGCTGTGAAAAAATAGGAACTATTCTGTGAGACAAGGTCTCGTGTTTATATTTTATCTCAGAACACGAACTGAAAACATTTGAATCAAAACTTTTATGGCGTGGTTTATGTCCAAAAACGATTTGCAACTCGGGCGGTGGCCAGATGAGATCATTAAGAGAAGCTTGTCATTTCCTGTGCCCACACCCAATGATTAAGCAATCTCCTCATCGTTGCTTTATAAGCGGTTCGCCAGACAAAGTTTCTGCCAGACGGGATTTTCATTTTTACAACTGAGGCATGGACGATATTTCTTCCGATGAAGCCAACAGCCCACTACAGAGTTGGTAAGTTTGTGTATGCTTTTCTCTTTGAACGATGAAGCAAATGATTATTAATTAAATCATGATAATTCTGATATATATATATATATATATATATATATATATATATATATATATATTTTTTCCCTGACAGGGCATTGGAAGAAATTGAGTTCACATATCACGACGTGGTTCATGAAATTAATACTCTTATTGAAGAGATCAATGATTTTAGAAGAGAATTGAAAGACATTTTCAATGAGTGGCATGAAGTCTTATCACGTCCTCTCATCTCGAAGGAATTAAACCAATGGTGAGACACGTGTGTGTGCCTCTCTCTCTGTCTGTCTTTCTACCTACCTCTCTCTGCTCTTATTGAAGAGGCCAATGATTTATAATGACTGGTCTCTGATCTCGAATGAATTAAACCAATGTTGAGGCACGTGTGTGTGTCTATGTGTGTGTGTATGTGTGTGTGTGTGTGCGTGTGTGTGTGTGTGTGTGTTGCTTTCCCTGTCTGTCTCTTCATCTATACCCTTGACTTATTTTTTTTTTTTCAGCACTATCGCACAACATCAGCTGTTGAAGCAATCTTGTACAACACATGATTTTCTGGAGGTAAATATTTCTGAATTATTATTAATATCACTCGTACAACACATGATTTTCTGGAGGTAAATATTTCTGAATTATTATTAATATCACTCTCTCTTTAGAATGTCGCCTTATGTTGGTTGCATCATTAGTTTGGACGTGGTTTTGTCAGTACACTGGAATTCATTTTATTGACCTTGAAAGGATGACAGGCTCCTGGTGTGTTAATTCAGTGGTCAACGAGGCTTATTCATATTACCATGTAATTATCTTTATAGAACCTAATTATTATCCACTTTTTGTTTCAAAACAGAATATGGTGTCTGAGTTTCGAAATCACAAGGCATCTGAAGAAGATTGCTGGGAAAAGATTGTACATTCTCGCAAATGAATATTTAATATTTTCAATATTAATAAATTATATTTGTTTTGTTTACAATTACTTGATTCTGAATTACAAGAAAAGAATAAAAGAGATGTAAAGGGGGGGGTTGGGGGGAGGGGGGTAAGTGCGCTCCCCCAATGACCCATCACCCCTCATCCCATCCCTCCCCTCCCCATGTGTGTGTGTGGGGAAGGGTGGGGGTGGGATGAGGGAGGTGGTGGGTCAAAGGTGGGGGCGCACAGGGGGATGAGGGGGTGGGGCTTGTGTGGGCGGGGCTTGTGTGGGCGGGGCTTCGGTGGGGGCTTGTGTGGGTGGGGTGTGTGTGGGAGGGGCTTGTGTGGGCGGGTGTGTGTGTGTGGGTGGGGCTTGTGTGGGTGGGGCTTGTGTGGGCGGGGGTTTATGTGGGTGGAGCTTGTGTGGGAGGGCTCTATGTGTGTGGAGTTTTTGTGTGGAGCTTGTGTAGGCAGGGCTTATGTGGGAGGGGTTTATGTGGGCAGGGTTTATATGGGCAGGGGGTTATGTGGGTGGAGCTTGTGTGGGAGGGGTGAATGTGGATGAGGCTTATGTGGATAAATGGATGGGTGGAGAGATGGGGGATGGGTGGATGAGTGGAGCTTGTGTGGATGGGTGGATAATTTTTTAATTAAATAAACATGTTGTGTGTGTGGGGAACTAATTAACTAATCACTAATTATGTGAATATGATGAATATGCGTGGAGCTTGTGTGGGGTTTGTGTGTGTGGAGCTTGTGTGGAGTTTTTGTGTGGAGGTTGTGTGGAGCTTGTGTGGGGTTTGTGTGGGGTTTGTGTGGGCAGGGCTTCGGTGGGAGGGGCGTGTGTGGGCGGAGTCAAAAAGGGGCGGAGTCAAAAATTTCAATTTATTGGAGCTTGTGGGGGGTGTGTGGTGGGGTTTGTGTGGGGTTTGTGTGGGGTTTGTGTGGGCAGGGCTTCGGTGGGAGGGGCGTGTGTGGGCGGAGTCAAAAGGGGCGGAGTCAAAAATTTCAATTTATTGGAGCTTGTGGGGGGGTGTGTGGTGGGGTTTGTGTGGGGTTTGTGTGGGCGGGGCTTGTGTGGGCGGGGGCTTGTGTGGGTGGAGCCAAAAAGGGGCGGAGTCAAAAAATTTCAATTTATCTTTGTATTTTGTAATTCCTGTGAATAAAATGAACCTAAAATCTCTTCCCCTTCCAAATCATATATCTTATAAGTCCAAGGAACCGTATCTATTACATCAACAATTTTAAAAAGCTCGTTGGTCCATCTTTTCGTATAACCTTTTTCAAAATGAGATTTCCACCGATATATTCTTACGATATCACCAACTTTGAACTTAGGTTTTCTGACATTAATCTCTTTTTCATATTTTAATTTTGTAAATGTTTCTGATGGTTTCATATTTGTTGCCGTGTGAATCGTGTCATTATACTTATCCACAATATCCTGAATAAAAGATGACCATTGTTGTGAACCGAGTTGTGTGAATTTTTTATATAGTCTCTCTTTTAAGGTACGATTAAAACGTTCAACAACAACTGCCTTCCCTTCATTAAAGGTACTGTATAATGTAATACTGTTATTTTTTAGAAAATTCATAAATGTCTTGTTATAAAACTCCCTACCCTCATCAGTCCACAATTTTTAGGTTTTCTCTTACTTTTATTAAATATCTTTTGGAAGGCTAACATAAGAGTATTACCTGTTTTGTTTTTTAATGGTACAACCCACGCATATCTACTCCTCAAATCAATAACGGTTAAAGCATACTTGTACCCCTTATCATTATTGAGTTCAATCAAATCAGCAGACCAGATATAATCTACTTCCTTGGAATAAACTTTCCTTCTCTGAAACTTTGTGAATATTGGTTTATGTAATTCATCAGCTAATTGCTCTTCAGTCTTAATAACATCATTAGAGCCTATAAGTTTTTTGAATTTCCAAGACCAAGTTTCAATTTAGCACTGATCATCTTCTTCACAATGAACCGATCAACTTTTTCTCTCAAGGTTGGATTTTGTATCAGAGACAAATTATACAACATTTCTCTATCGGCTTCATGCTTTTCTTGCAACGTTGTGGTATTCCCATAATCAATATCGTGTCTCATGCACACTTCATCAACTCTATTGATAGGCTTACTCCAGGATTTAGGATTGTCTGCCTCATCTAATCTTTTATCCAAGTTTGTGCCTGGGCCACAGAAAGAATACCCTGGAAGATGTAATTCCCTTGGTATTCCAGTAGTTGTAAATTTACTTCCTGATAAAAACTTTTGGATATCTCCTCCTAGTTTGTGTTGGGAGATAAATTGATTTTTTTTGAACCACACACCGAACATATACCTTTTTGTATAACCCTGTTATTTTTACTTTTAATATATGAAATATTTTTAGTATTAGTTTTCTTTTTACATTTGAGACAATAACTCATTTATTTATGAGAAAAATTCCTGCAGAGTGCAAAAACCTTTTTAGTTTCCAACATGCACATTTGAATCTTGATTTTTAAAACATAAAGAATCCTTAGAAATGCCTTCACTCTCTCCCCCATTTATTTAAGAAAAAAAATGAAAAACTTGAATTAAAATCCATATCTTGTCGATGTCAATAGTCTTGTCGAAAGTATTGCAAATAGACTTACCAATTCTTTGTTTTCCTCCTGGGTTGAGTTATTTTCTGTAATACCCTTAATCTTTTTTAATCTCACTGGTTTCCATATTTTGATATTTATTTTGTCTCGCTCTTTCCTCCCTCTCCTCCTTCTCTCTCTTCTCTTTTTCCTCCTTCTCTTTCTTCTCCCTCTCCTCCCTCTCCTTCTCTTTCTTCTCCCTCTCCTCCCTCTCTCTCTTCTCTCTCTCCTCCCTCTCTCTCTTCTCTCTTTCCTCCCTCTCCTCCTTCTCTCTCTTCTCTTTTTCCTCCTTCTCTTTCTTCTCCCTCTTCTCCTTTTCCTCCTCTTCCCTCTCTTCTTCAACTCCTTCCTCATCCCTTACTATCCTTGAATCGCTTACACCCCATAGAATATTATACATATATTCATCAGGATTTCTTGTTATTCCTGTATCCAAAATAATTTTTTTACAACAGGAAACCAATAAAATTTCTTTTGAATTTCTAAAAGAGCCTTACCTTTTCTTAACTTTATAATTTTTTCATTATTTAACATTCTAATTAAATCTAAAGTTGTCGGTTTATCAACATCAGCATAATGCCAATCTTTTATTGAAAATACCTCATTCTTATGTTGTAGAACATATTTATTAAAATACCGAATACCCTTTTCTTGAAGGTATGCTTGGACACAGAAATGATAATTTTCTTGAAGCCTTCTTGCTGTCATTTATGTATTAGAAATATATGTTAGAATAATATTATGGCACGAAACACCTCCCCATCTTCCCATAGTTAAATCATTTTGTATTTCCTTACTTATTATATATAATCCTGTTTTTTCTATTTTCATGAGATAAACAAGGGCAAAACCATTATTATATTTACCCTTATTAAATTCTTTTATTTGTTGTTTACTAATCGTGGCCCCACAAAACTCATTCTCGATACCAAGTGGATAATATTCTTCCTTACGAGACTGATTTAATTGTTCCAGGTCTTCGAGGTTAATTTTAAATGACCAATTATACCCTAAATCATTCATATCATACCCCCATTGTTCTATTCTCATACAAACGATACGCCCTTCTTTATAAAAAAATATTTTAATTCGAACTGTGAATTCTGTATGACCTGGAGATAATATCAACACTTCTGTATCTTTGGAATACACAGCCGTTTTATTTAAGGATATATATTGTGATAAATCGCTTAATCTCACCAAGTCATTCGCGTCAGTCGGGCTTGGATAATTTTTTAATTTATAAGCATTTTTCATGTTAATATTTTTGGTTATATTATATTTATGTCGTTCAGCCTGTGCCTTTGTGTAATAATTTGATAAATCAATATCCAGTTCTTGAGATAAACCAAAGATAGAACCATCTTTACCAACATAAGTCATTTATATTAGATTAAGAATAATATCATAAAATTTTTTATTTTTGTTGAGTTGAAATAACACATATAGGCATAATTGGCCACAACACTTGGAATTTAATTCTTGGACTTGAAATGTTTGATAAACACCATTCTGTAAGAATTTTATGACTTCAACAGGTGGTGGAAGACCAAAACTATCAAAATAATATTTGTCTTGACTATTAAAAATACAAACCCAATGAGAACCGTTCCCATTATTATCTTCTAAGTTCATAATAATATTCTTTGTATGTTTCGGCACATTTGTTAATTCATCTCTCATACAAATAACCACATTATGAATTTTTAATTTCTTACAATATTTGACAAGTTGTAAATTTGATGTTGTATTCTTTCCAAATTTTTTCAACCACTCATCAATGCTCATTTATTTATTAGAAAGATATAATCCATTACCTCTTTTCGTTAATTTTACACCTGCATGTGCTATAGAAGAAAGCATATCTCCAACTAACAATCTCGCTTTATCAGGCAGACCTTCAAGTTTTTCAGCAAAATCTACAATTACACCACTTCCACTAATTTGTTTCTCCAACTCTTTGTTATGTCTTTCCAATTCTTTTTGAGCCTGGAGTTGAGCCTTCCTTTCGTTGGCAGTTTTCACCGCTGTTGAAATACCACCCGTCAATGCTCCAACCGCACTTAAACCAGCAAATAAAGGAATTAGAAATGGGAGAAATCCTCCACTCGTCTCTCTTATTGAATATTTTTTCAACATTGGTTTTGTCATTTTAATTTTAAGTGAGCCAGTGTCATTCAAGATTTTAACCTGTTCTCTTGTGAGAAAAACATCAATTCTTACTGCTCCTTTTCTCTGAATTGTATTAACGTTAATCGTACAAGGCTTTTGATTTTGAACACAAGATGATAGTTTATGAAGATTGATTTGATTAACATATACCCCAGTTGGTACTTTGCCACTCATTTATTTAACAAAAAATTATGTGAGACTAATCATCACACCATTATCTGTATTAATCTGCAATTCTGTTTCTTCCAAAAGCAAACAATATGTATCAACTTCTTCACTCTCTCCTCTTTCAATGTATAGGGAAGTATCCACTCGATTAGACTTTATAGTTTCCTTTTGAGCGCTCAGGTCAAACGCATAGATTGTATACAAACTTTTAAATGCTGTCATATCCAAAATAGGTTCTTTATTTCCATTACTTTCACACACCTTTTGGTAAGACTTGTATGCTTCAGCAAAATCATTTTTTCCCAATTAATTTCCAATCTATCTCGTGGGTAAAATGTTCCATCTAGAGAAACGCGAAGTTGTTTCACCTTAGCATTATCACTCAATGCATTATTCTTATCAGTCGCAGTATCACCATCTGGCTTTTTAAAAATGATCCACAGATATCGTGGCTTTCCTTCCAGAACACCCAAATTCCACGTGTAAGTAGTTTGATTGAGTTTAACGTGTTGACATCTTCTTTTGAGGTATGATACACTGAGTGGTTTCTTTGAGTTAAGTCTTCGATTCAACATCTCTTCTGTTTTAAGATTAGGAGTATATTCACTGATATACCAACTCATTTCCTCAATTACAAATTTATTCTGATCACCAAAAGCACTACCAACACCAAAAAGCAATCGATTTTCATTATCATTCCTTTGTAGTTGAAATCTAATTTTAAGGCCATACAGAACTTTATCATGATCACAAAATCCAAATATACCTTTAAGAGGAACTGCCACAGTAAAACTATTTTCTGCTTTTGTATCATCATTATACATTCCTTTCCTTTGAGTATACCCAGGGTCTGTGTTTGTTCCCGTTGACATATCAGGAATAAAACCTTCGACAGACCCCTTTCCCATTCTATCACTGAATGTATAGAGTGTAAATTTTATCATTTCAGATACAGCAGAGACATAATCAACCGCTTCAACTTCTTGTGTTCCAATATACAAACGCACACTATCAAACATTTTCCAGAAGAAATCATTTACAAGTGTAGCGTTTGTGTTATTCCCAGCCTTAGTGAATTTAAATTTACACAACAAGAAACTTTCGGAGAGATTCAAATAGGTTTGTTGATTATTTATTTCAAAACTTTTTGTACCATTCGTATTCCAGTCTGTTCCAGTTATTGCATTTACCTTGAAGTAATCTTCTTTTTTAGTGGAGTTTGAGATAATAATAGTATCATCCAAATCATAGATACTATCAATTGCTTCCATACTTGTATTTATTTAGGAAAAAAAGATGTTAAAACTTTTGAAACCCTGATCCAAGTATTTGAATTATTTTCTGTCGTTCTTGGGGGACAACTGAGTTTTGCCTTTCTTAATTTCTTTTATTGCTTGTAATTTATGAGATTCCTTCTGGGCATCTTTTATACTCTTTACAGCACCTGCAACATTTCCCACAGCAGAAGCAGTTGAACCAATTAGATCTTTATGTTTAAGAATAGTTGAACCAATACCCATGAGAGTATCAATTATCCCATCTCCTCTAAATTGATGCCCAACACCCCTTTGTCTCTTAGGTTTATAGTATCCTCTACCAAGATACATACCTTCACCCTTGTAGTATGGGGAAAGGAACATCCCATCCCCTGTAATTATTTTATATTTTCCCAACTCGTGTTTCCTCAAAATAACCATCGTATTTATTTATTGGAAAACTTCACGTAGGTGAATTCTGATGGATATAACTTCTCCATTAAAAGAAATCACACGATTATCTTGGTCGGTTATCCTAAAATTTACTCTGTGTATGGTTTTTCCTGACACAGGTAGATAAACCAAATTTTTGGGTTCCATATTGAATTTATAACCAATTGGGGTTGAGTATGCGCTGAATGAAAATATTGTATTTGTTTTTTTCCCATCATTATAAGCACCATCAATCAAATCACAGTGAATTAACACCGAATTTATTCCTGAGGATATTTGAATGACATTATCACTGTAAAACGTCCCATTAGTTTCAATCTTTTTTGAGGAGAAACCCAATAACTCTCTAAATGAATTATCAATTGTGAAATCAACCTTGTAGTTATTTTTAACTTTAATCGTTGATTTTGAAGTATGTTTTTGAATGTTTATAACAATATTTTTTGGTTCATCACCCTGTTCTTTCATAAGACGAGCAATTTCGGAAGATATTTGAGAAATCTCATATGCTCCGGGTGAGACTGTTATCGTTTTGTATCCACTTCCTGGATTATAACTAAACTTGTCATTTTTCTCGGTTATATTAAATAAGGTATTATAAGTTTCCATGGACAATAAAGATGCCTCATATTCTTTTGTTGTGTCAAGTTGTAGTGGGTATGGGAATGAAGATGTGTGGTCGCTTGTTGTGAAATTGAAACTAAGGATTGTGCTTCTCATCTTATTTAATATGAGATAAAATGTCTTTATATTGATATTTATTAATTATTTTCATGTTCATCAACTGGTCTAAAATGGCTGATGCTTCATTAAAACAATTGTTATTTCCAGCCTTCTTACTGCCTAACAACAATAACAGTCTATTAAGTAATTGCGATGGGTCATTTGGAAGAAAACTAACACCTGAACCAAGGATACTTAAAGCCTGAATAATGTGTTTCTCCTTCTCATTCTTCCTACTTTTACCAGAAAGAATAACCTTATAATTTAGAGTGTTCAGCAGATCAATATATACTCTATCATCATTATTTTCCATATCCAATGGTTTATCAATATACTTTGATTCATCCCTCACAGTTGAACCTTGTCTTCCATCTTTTGTGAGAAGAAACATTAATCTCGGAGTTAGTTTAACAGGGGGTTGAGCAGAACCCAAGAACCTTAATTCATCATTAAATATCAATACCTTTTCTTGAACAAGATGAAATATTGCTGATTGTTCTGTTGGAATGAGTCCTGCTTTGGTTTTTGAATCCGCTGAATATTCATTGTTTTGAAGAGCATTCACAATATAATCAGGGGGTCGATTAATCTGTTCCAGTTGTTGAAATAAACCTTCATCATCATATTCTAATTCTCCTAAATGCACTAATTCTTCCTCCGTCATTTGACTGAAATCTTTTAACATTTGAAGTTTTTTAGGAGTATATTCTACAGTGGGAACTGTGGAAACATCTTTCATTTTTCCTTGGGAAGTTTTTAAAAGTGGTTTAAAAAATTTCTCTTGTTTTCTTTCAAATGCTTCTTCGCCCGTTAGTTTCTGTCTGCGTTTCTTCTTTATGTCTTCCTGCTGTTTTACAACTTTTGAAACCAACTCTTGATGTTCCCTAAATCTTCTTGCTCTTTCTTTCGCATCCATTTATTTATTGAAAAATATCATTTAATATCTCATCTTGTTTCACAACAATATATTTATATTTTTCAGTCGTGTGTTTCATGTAATCCCCAAATTCCTTTTACTACATAATGTAGAACAATTGTCTCTCCAAAAATTGTTTATATCTATTGAATTTAACTTGAATAAAATAAAAGTATTAGCATTGTTTCTGATGGAACGACGAGGAAGCTGAAAGTACGATTGACTAAGATAAATACAATTACAAGAAGAATGTCTCCCTCTTGTGTAGTAGCTGTCCATTACCGTTTGGTTTCTCTCATTAACACAATCATCAAAGATAACGAGGTTCTTTTTGGATTTATCCAAATCTTGGGGAGACGGTATATCATCCGTATTATCACTCAGAATACAAGTTATCGGTTTTGATTTCTTTTTACATCTCTGTGTATCACAAAATAGTTGTATTATATCTTCAATGTTAAAATCATTTAGGTTTTTTTGAAGTTTAAATAAACCGATTATATCTTCTTTTTGAAGACCAGCATTAAAACCTTGTGAGAGTAGTTGATACTCTGGTTGAAAACTCGACTTTGTGAAAATTATTAAATTATCATAATCTAAAAAGTTGGGAGTGAGGAGCATCTTTAAAAGTAAGCAGGTTTTTCCACATCCACTTGAACCAACTATGAGGCATCTTAATGAATTTGGGAGATTTTTATGGTTGTCAAATTTTATCTTATTTTCCCAAATAGGTAAAAAATCATTCATTTATATATTTGGAAAACAGGTTATTTAATTTATTCTTGGCTTTTTTCGAAATTCTATATTTTATCCTAAGTTCAGGTTTAATTTCAAGATAATCCATTATTTTATTTATGCAATATCTTGTGTTGATATTTCCCTGAAAATCACATCCATGAATAAGATATAACAACAATCCTTTGAACATTTCTCTAATACGTTCAGTTTCTTCCCTTGTAAGGAAAGGTGTGTTCTCACCCTCGTTCTTTACATTCATTTCTCGAATCAATCTTGTAAAGTAATTCATTTTTGGTGTAAATCTAAAAGAATTATTTTCCTTTTTATATTTTTGATTATCATTAATTAGAAGATAATCACAGAATATACATTGTTTATAGGCTTTTGACTCTGTGTTTAATCCCCGTCTTTCACACGCAGGACAATTCTCAAATTTGTCATATGGAGAATCATGGAATTCAAGAGGCTCAAAATCGAGTAAACTATTCATATTTATAAAGTAAAACTTTACTTAAACTGAAATTCATCTTCGATATCATCTTCGATACTTTCAGAATCATCTATACTTTCATAACTATCATTTGAACACAAACTCTCGGTGTCATAACTATCGTTTGAATGCAAACTCTCGGTATCATAATCACTCTCATAATCTTCAAAATCTTCAGTTGAATATTGGCTCATTTAATTAGTAGAAAAAACATTACCATCGATATCGATATACATTTTTTCATTAACAGATTCAACTGCTACATTTTTATATTAAAGGTAATTTTAAAATGATCCTTAACTACAATTGAACGAAATGTCATTTCACCTGATATATTAACATCCTTTATTTCATCAGGATTTATATCTTTAGGGTTGTTGAAAAAAATACAAATTTCTCCTTGCATATTACAGATGGTCTTATCTTTTCTTTCTAAAGCTTCATCCATAAGGTTTTTATTTTTTGATACCTTTTCTTGTTTCATTGCTTTTTCTAGTTTTGAATATATTGCCAGAAGGAGAGGAGAAACTTTTGTTAGAGATACCTTAATTGATGTTCTTCCAGGTATACTAAAAGCCCTTCCACTGAAGTAAATTGAAGAACTCATCATATCCACCATAATTGTTTTTATCCAATAGTTGTTATATTTATCTTTGTTCAATTTTACATCCTTGACATATTTCTCAGCATCTTTAACAAATGAAGAGATTGATTGAAACTTGTCTTTTGTGTCTTGAAACATTGTATTTATTAAGTGAAAAAGTTGGAGGATAAAATGGTTTTAAGCACAGATTCACCTGTAAAATAAACGAAATTTTCATCAAGAAAATTTTAGTTTAAGCACAGATTCACCTGTAAAATAAACGAAATTTTCATCAAGAAAATTTTAGTTTAAGCACAGATTCACCTGTAAAATAAACGAAATTTTCACCAAGAAAATTTTAGTTTAAGCACAGATTCACCTGTAAAATAAACGAAATTTTCATCAAGAAAATTTTAGTTTAAGCACAGATTCACCTGTAAAATAAACGAAATTTTCATCAAGAAATTTTTAGTTTAAGCAAAGTTTTATTATATAAATATGGTGAATACAACATACTGCGATGTTTGTAATCACGAATATAAACATTATAGAAAACACCTCCGAACCAACAAACACACATTTAATCTATTTCACAAAATATCCCCTCTTGAGTTGGAAAGAAAACATTGTGATACCTGCTCAAAGGATGTTTTGAAGAGTAGTTATAATAGGCATCTTCAATCACAAAAACACAAGAAAAATGAGTTTAAAGTAAAGGGAGACTATTATATTGAAAACACTGATGGGGCATTTAAAGGGCATATAAAAATAAGGATTTTTCAATTTGGAGAACCCGGTCCATCATCAATAGTTGAATCAATTGAAATAGTGAAACCTGATGTTGAAAAATTTATTAAAAAAACATTAAAAGAAATGAAAACTTTAAAGTTTTATATGGGAGTGAAAATGAATATGAAAAGACAAGATGAAGAACAAACTCCTTATATGAGGACAGATCTTCATTTTATAACATCATTTCAAGATTTTTTGAATAGTGGGGTTTATGAAGAACTATCAAGACAAGAGGAGGATGTTGATAATACAGTGGTAGGAAGTGGATTCAATATTAAAAAATCATCTTTTTAGATGTACACATTCTAAAATCAAACCCTCTTAAAGCTTCTTCTTATATTGAATTACCAAAAGAAATAAAACGAAAGAAGGCAGTTGTTAATATTAAGAATAATGATAATAAATGTTTTCTCTGGTCTGTTCTTGCTCACTTACATCCACCAAAATGTAATTCAGAAAGAGTAAAACAATATATGAAATATGAGAATACCTTGGACATTAAAGATTTTAATTTCCCAATGCCACTAACAGATATTCCTAAATTTGAGAAAAAGAATAATCTTTCTATTAATGTATATGGATTAACGGATACAAACAAAGTTCAAATATTAAAAATTTCAAACAACTATAAAAATGAAGAAACACACATTGATCTTTTATATTTTAGTGTTGGAAATAATTCACATTACACATACATCAATAATTTATCAAGATTAATCTCTTCTCAGGTATTCAGAACAGCAAACAAAATATATCCTTGTAAGCGATGTCTTAATTCATTTCATACAAAAGAACGATTAGAACAACATTCAAAATATTGTAGTAATCATAAATCAGCTGTAATTACAATGCCTAAACCTGGTGAAAAGATTTCTTTTGAAGATTATAATAAATCTATCATGCACCCATTTGTGATATACGCTGATTTTGAATGTATCCTTACAAAGATAAATACTGCTTCTCCTAATCCAAAAGAACCATATACAAATAAATATCAAAAACATATTCCTTGTGGTTTCTGTTATTATATCAAATCATCTGTTGGAGAAAAGTATAATAAACTTGAACAGTATAGTGGAAAAAATGCTTCACAAGAGTTTGTAAAACGATTAGAAAAGGATTGTATAAGACTAAGTAAATTAATGAAAGAAACAAATGAACCGATGAAATAAACCATAGAAGAAAAATTAGAATTTAGAAAGAACAATATCTGTCATATTTGTGAGGAGGAAATTGAGGAGTCTAAAGTTAGGGATCATTGTCATCTTACTGGTAAATATAGAGGTCCCGCTCATTCCTGTTGTAATCTTAATTATAAATTACCTTCTTTTATTCCAGTCTTTCTTCACAACAGCGCCAACTATGACACACATCTATTTATAAATGAACTTTCAAAAACACCAGGGAATATTTCTGCCATAACAAACACAAGTCAAAAGTATATTTCATTTACAAAAATGATATTCACAAAACCTATAACTCGTATAAGGTTTCTTGATTCTTACAAGTTTATGGGAACACCACTAGCCAACCTCGCATCAAATCTAAGCACCACGGGCTCTTTTCCAAATCTTAATTCATTCTTTCCAAAAGAGGAAATTCTAACTAAAGAGGAAATTCAGATTAAAGAGAGAATTCAAAGTAAAGAGGAAATTCTAATTAATGAGGAAATGAATGAAGAAATTCTTACTGAAGATGAAATTCTAATTATACAGAAAATTCGAACAAAGAATGAAATTCTAACTAAAGAGGAAATTCTGATTATAGATGAAATTCTGATTAAAGAGGGAATTCTAACTAGAGAGGAAATTGA
>NC_140971.1:65966819-65986819 GCF_056783735.1 Eptatretus burgeri
CACATCATTAAAAGCACCTTGCCATGTTATTAAAACACCTCTCTGCGATGTAACTGGCATGTTATTGAAAATACCTCACCGCCAAGTAATTCAAAACAGCTCCCACTGTGCAATTTTAAAGGTGTCACCACGCGTCGCTATAGAGATGGGCTTGTTTTAACTGAGGATAAGTACTGTAGTGGTGAGCTTGAGATCCTAGGATCCTGAGTTCAAATCCCCCTTTGCTGTTGAATTCCTACCAGGTGGGGTTGATTCTGCCTATCATCCTTCCGAGGTCGGCAAAATGAGTGCCAGCTTGCTGGTATCCTGTGTCGGAGTGGCAACTTGTCCAAGATTGTGCCCAATAGGCAATAGCCAAGGATACTGCTTAGGCAGCACCAACTCTCTGCACAGAGTTTAGTCCCAATGGATGGATAAGAACTGCACACAAGTTGCCGTGTTGTCATGATTTACATCAATCAGAATTCAAACATTTATTTTGCAAATTCATTTCTAACACTCATGATATTACATTTTTATAAGCAATTTAAGTTGAAGATTTAAGCTATAAAAGAAAGTAAAGAAAAATTCTTTTTCTTTAAATTAAAAAAAATACCCTGAAGACATATACATGGGAGAGGTAGGTACAGCCCAGAGGATTGGTATGATTTCACGAACGTTTGAGGGAGCAGTTCAGTGCCAACACAGGAGAGGATGGACACTGCACAGACAGATATATATATATATATATATATATATATATATATATATATATATATATATATATATATATATATATATATATTGTTACAGATTTCAGAATCCAGTCTGATGAATGCATCCACACATCCAGGTCCTCAGACAGTTATTTCCTTAAATGCATGTTCAGATTTGCCCCATCCTGATGTCTAATGGGATCTTAAATGTAATGCATTGAGAAGGGAAAAGGATAGATCCCCTCTCTTCTGGGAAGCTTTTTTTCTCTTTACGACAGACACGTTCAACACATTTCTTTCACGAGCTCTGAAGCCCACCCTAATTTTTCCTCAGCAACATTCTTTCACGAGCTCCGACGCCCACCTTTTTTGAGAGCGCTCGAGACGTCATGGTAGCCGTGTGCCAGTGGGGTGGGGTGAGCTTGGGGTGGACTGACTGGCGGAGATGGCCCGGAGATATAAAAATGAGTGAGAGGTACATTCTGGGGAGAAAAGAGGAGAGAAAAAGTGTGAAGCGAAAAGTGTGAGGAGAAAATTGTGAGGAGAAAAAGGAAAAGAGGAAAAAGAAAAAGCGAAAGCAGAGAGGAAAAAGCAAAGGGTGAGAGAAGCGAGTAAGAAGCGGGTGTCTGACCAGCGCTGATGAAACAATTCGTCCTTCCCAGTGCTTTGGCAAGCGAGCGTGTGGTGCGCGTGTGGGTGTCTGACCAGCGCCAACGAGACAATTCGTCCTTCCCAGTGCTTCGGCAAGCAAGCGTGTGGTGCGCGTGTGGGTGTGAGCAGCACCGCCAACAAATGAGGCACGGGTTGGTCAACAACAACACCAGGGTCTAAACCCGCAACAGACGATCTCGGTGCCCTCCAGACTTCGACTGGCGTTCAAGGCTGCCCCACGAGAGGGTGCACGGCAAAGCTGGGTGCTGGCGACGGATGTGACATGCACGCACGCATTTCAGCACGTTTTCGCTTCACCGACGACTTTCTGGTGCATGAGACGATTCTTCCCCTCCCCCCCCCCTGAATGATCTGCTGGGTACCCTCATCTGTGTTTAGCTGTAAGTAAGTCAACCCCCGATAAGCATCTGCTCTCTGTCTCTTTCCTGGCATTTTGATTGATTTTGTTTTGAAATTCATTCTTTATTCACCTCAGCAAATAAAAAGTTCTTTTTATTTATTTATTATATTATTAATAAATTATTTGTCAATTTCCAACCTGACCGTGTTTGTCCTTTCCTTCCATTGGTGTAGCATTGTTCGAACCGAGATAGACTGGGAGGTAATTACCACAGATTTGACCAAAAATAGTCGGCACGTACCAGCGGTTAAAACGCTCGGCCGCCCTAATTAAAATCTAATCGAGATAACATTGGTGCTTTGCCGAGGGCGCGCTTCCCGCTCAGGTAACCACGTTACCTCCAATTAAACGGAAAAATTAGACGGTGGACACTGGAACTCGTGGTTGACTGGGTGGCGTTTGTGGTTTTAAAACAACCCACCATACCACAACGTTAATTGTGAGCAGTGGCCCCAGGTCCGGCTCTACCGACCTCAACCGGGGATTAATCCCACTGAGTGACAAACTGGTGTCTCGGTACCCGTGGCCGCAACAATATATATGTATATCTATGTCTTTATATATGTACACATATATATAGTGTTGTGGTTACCAGATTCGCAAACCACCATTCAGGTCCCTTAGGTGAGGTATCTCGGCAAGTATATGTGTAGTTAGGCCCAAACCCGTTGTCTAGTGGGAATACATGTCATTTATGCGTGCTGCGACTCTTCAGGATAGCCGTTTTTCTTTTACTATCTTTAATTTGGACCAACCGCCATGATTACCACCACAATCACAACATCAACCACCAACCACAACGCCGCTTCACCACAACCGCCACGACCTTCACGTCACACCTCGCAACCGTAGCATCGCCACCGTTCTTGCCCCGCTGTGGGTACCGGTGTTGGACTCGTGCAGGGCGCGCGTCGAACAGCGTGTACAAAATCACGGATTTTGTGCTTCAAAAACGGATCAAAAACGACACACGCCCACTTTTTGCCATCCAATCGGTGAGCGAGGGGCGATTTGGCCCCGCCTCCAGGACGATCGATATATGCAAATTTATGGATCAAAAAGCCTTCACGCCCACTTTTTCTCGGGCCAATGGGGAGCGAGGTGAAAGGTCAAAGGGAGGGGGTCAAAGGCGAAGCTACGGGGGGATAAAAGGACCGTGTTCGTCAGTCCAGAGAGTCGTCGAGAAGAGCAGAGTCAGGAGAGTCTAGAGAGTCCAGAGGAGGAGAAGAAGTGAGGAGGGGAGTCGAGAGGCGGAGAGTAGGAGAGTAGGAGAGTCGGAAACAGAGAGTCAAGACTTCGTGGGCGGTGGAGCTGCTGCTCGTCGTGTGCGTTGGAGTCGGAACGGAGGGGACGGAGCTGTGGAAAGGCGGCGACACCAGACGAGGGGGTGCTCACGTCGTGCAGGAAGCTGCACCCGAGGGAGGCCGACAGCGCGACCTGGCCAAGGTGGAGACGCTCGTCGCGGGATAATAAAGATCCTCTATACCCCGAGCATCAGCAACCCCCTCCTGTTTCCCCCCGCGCTGAGATAGTGCGACCAAGGGGGCCCCTTTCCCACCCCCTACCAGACACTGTCCGCGAGGCCCGCGGAGTTGGGGCGCCATCGCCGCTCCGCGTCTCATCACCAGACGGGTAGGCGCGACCCGGTCTCGGCCTCAGGCCCGCCTCATTCTTGGGGGTATTCTTTTCCTTGGTTTTGGGTATGTGTTGTCGGCGCCGTCTGTGAAGTAGAATTGTATAAGTGTTGCCGTGTGCTCGGTAGTCGGTATTAGCTCTGCATTGTGTTTTCACTTTTACATTTGCTTGTTGTGTAAATTGCATTGTGTCTTTTCTGTGTGCTTTTGGTGGAATTGAATGTGTGCTTCCCGTGTGCCGCGAATAAATGTGCTTTGTGTTGAACTGTTTCCCGCTTCGCTTCGTCATTTCTCTCATTGAATCCTCATCTTGCTTCACGTAAAGGGTTGGTAGTGGGCTGAATACGCCCGATAATTAATCGAACCGTCGAGGTCGACGATAACACCGCTCGGTTATTCTGATAGTACGGAACGGGTCGTTTAAGTGGCCCGTGTCCGAAGTCGACCTGCGGCGAGGTGCGATCGCCCGGTCTACCCTCCGCGTGGGTACTTAGGTAGGTCGAATTTGGCGAGCAACCCTATCCCACGCGGGGGCTGATTGGCTCGATCGCGGTGAGACCGAAAGGTCCACCCGTGACTGGTTCCCGGCGTTAGTCCGAGAGGGTCACGACTGGATTGTCCGTCCGGTGGGCGACGTGCCGCGATTCGAGTTACGTGGCCGTCGCACGCCGGCGGGCGCGAATACCGCAACACTGGTGTCAGGAGTGGGATACAAATCCATCGCCCTCCTCGCGGCACTGGTATCGGAGAACAGGAAAACAGGCTCTCCTGTCTCCGGCTAAATTCACGGGAATCGAACACCAGGGGTGAGAGAAGCGACCCCCGATTCCCTCCAAATTACGAGCGAGCAAATTAACCCTTTAAGGGGTTTAAATTAACCCTTTAATTTAATAAATTAACCCTTGAGATGGCGTCTCAAGGCGAGCGGGAGCCGGGGGTATTAGAAATGGATGTAGAATGTGTAGAATCCATGGTCCAGGATGGAATCCCCGAGCAGGAAATGTTGATTGTGCAGGAACACGGACTCGCCCAACTGAACCCAGAGCCCGAAATGGGTGCGGCAGCGGCCGCGGTGTATGACACCTCCCCCCCCCCCTCTCCACCAAAACCCTTCCCCAACCCTTGCCGAAACGGCTCAGCTGAGTGCATCCAACATGGCCCAGCTATGCGCCATGCTGGCGGCAATGAACACCAAGATGAATGCGAAAATGATCGAAAAAATGGATGCAAATACAAACGAAATGAAAGGCATGAACAAACAAATGAACGAAAAGATGGATGCGAATACACAAAAATTGGATGCGAATACACAACAAATGAACGGAATGGAAACAAACATGAAGGAGGAAATGAAAGAGCTACGGGGTGAGACGCAGAACATGGGAATGAGCCTAAAAGGAAGCTTGGAAGAACTAAAAAACGAAATGAAAAAGGAAGTCGACACGATACGAGCGGAGGTGACCGGGTTAAAAGAGAAAGTAAAAGGAGTGGGAGTCGCAATGGAAGAAAGTAAACAAGAGAGGGTAAACGAAATAAAGACGGTGGTGGGAAAAATAGACAAAGTAGGAAAAGGATTGGGAGAAGTAAAACAGGGACAAGACCAAATAAAGGAGGAAATAGGGAGGAACACGACGGCGATAGAGGAATTAAAAAGAGAACAAGGGAAAATAAAGGAGGGATTGGGAGCCGTGAAGGAGGACTGTGAGAAAAGACATCGGGAAATGACAGACAAAGTTGAAAACCTGCGAAAGGAGGTAAAAGCGGAGACACAGAAAGGATTAAAGAAGGTGGCGGAGGAATGTAGAAAGAGACATGAGGAGGTAATTAATGAAATGGAGCGGAAAGCCGGAGAAAAGACAGAGGAACTGGGGGAGCAGATAGGAAAAAACCGGGGCGAGACAGAAGAGCAGTTTAGGACAACGAGGGAGGAAATATCCAAGACAAATAAGATGGTGACACAGGTACAAGGGGAGGTGGAGCAAATAAGAGAAAAAGTCGGGGAACTGTCGTTAGGAACGATAGGGGAGGAAATAAATGGGGTAATAAAGGGGAAAATGGAGGAAATGGAGAAGAGACTGACGGATAGGGTGGAGGCCCGGTGTGAGAAGCAGGGTGGCCTCCTTCGGGAACAGGGGGAGAGGATATACTCCCTCGAGGTGGATCGTGCCCAGGTGGGGCTGGTGTCACAGGGCGGAGGAGGAGGCTTGCCCGATGCGGGGTGAGCATGCCAAGCTTGGGGAGGGTAGAGACCGCGGGGTCTTTTGGCCTAATGGGGGTACCCGGAATGACTGTTCCAGGGGGTGTGCAGAGTGTGAGTCCAATGGCTTGGGAGAATAAGCGGGACGACGCGGGGCACGGACAGACGCAGACAAGGGTGGTGGAGCCCCCGGGCAAATGGCTCGGACCCTGCGGGAGTGAGGCACCGTTGGGACTGGGGAGGTACACTCCTCCCGGAGTCCCTAGGGAACGGGAGGAGACCTCGAAAGAACCGAGGGTGCCGCTACCCCCGTACGATGGCAAGACGGACTTGAGGGCATATATGGCCCAGTTCCAGTGTGTTGCCAGAGGCAATGGCTGGAACGAGGTGCAGGGTGTGGCACAACTCACAGCGGCCCTGCGTGGCGTGGCTTTGGAAGTCCTGACCACGGTACCCAGTGAGGGGGCGACCCTGGAGGATCTCCATTCGGCCCTAAAAACCGATTTGGCATGGACCAGCAGAGCGAGCTTGTTAAAGCTCAGCTCAACGGGCGCAAACGACGTCCCCAGGAATCACTGGGAGAATTGGCACATGACATTCGCCGCTTGGTGGGGATCGCGCACACCAACATGCCACCGGAGTACCGGGAGGAGATTGCCCTGGACCATTTCCTTCGAGCAATAGGGGGCACCGATGTCGGAGCATTGCTCACCGTATGGCGCCCGGACAACCTCCAGAAGGCGGCTGATACTGCAGCCTGCTGGGAGGCAGCCAGAACGCCATTGGGAGGGGCTGGGCGCCATGCGGTGGCAGTCCGACAGGTGGACCCCGTGCACGACAGTGCGCTGGGAGCCGGGGCAACCCTGGGCGACCAAGCGCGAGTGGAAAGGATGGTGCAGGGCATGTTCGACCGCCGGTTCGGGAGACCTGTGGAGAGGCGGTCGGGCCCGCGAAGGGCGGGAGATGGGCCATCGGGGGCTACCCCAATTCGGAATGGAGGGAGGTATAATTCGGCGTACTGGAGGCAAACACCTTACCAGAAGAGGTGTTATAATTGTGGCGCAGGGGACCACCTGCAGCGGAGGTGCAACGCCCCGCGCAGGGAAAGGCCCCCGCGAAGAGAAGAGCCACGGCCCCCTAGACCACCAACTCCGCCCCGGGTCAATAGGGATAGCCAGGCCCAACCATCCCCCCCCACCAGTCCCCGGGAAACTAAGAAGTGCCGAACATGTAGGGCCGTGTTCGGCAGACTCAGACGGAGAAGAGCCCTCAGAACTGTGACAGGTCATCAGTTGTGGCCAAATTGGCAAAGGTAGCTTAACAATTCGGTGCAAGATTGCCGGCGTAGGGGTAGACGCCGTGGTGGACACAGGAGCAAGCGCCACGATCATCAGCCCTGTGGTCCTTGATTCGAGTGTAGACGGTTGGGATGAGATCCACCGTCTGCAAAACCATAGTTTGCAGCTAGCTACCGGGGCAACGGCCCCTATCATAGGACGTGGTTTCGTGTCGTTTAAATTGGGCACTGTGAAAACCAAGATAGAGGTTTGGGTGGCAGAGGTGTACGACCCATGTCTAATAGGGTTGGATGTGCTGACGGCCGGTGGTTGTAAGATCGACTTGGGCCGGGGGTCATGCAGTTGGGTGGTGAGGAGTTGCCGTTAGGAGGCGTGAGCACGGACGAGAGGGTGGAGCTGGAGGCTCCTGACTCCGTGGTCATTCCCCCGGGTGCCGAGGCGGTGGTCCCGGCCCGGTGGCGAGCACCCCCAACGTGGCAGGGCCCCTGCGGCCTAGCGGAACTACCGGCAGGGCCGTCAACCCCGGGCTTAGTCGTGGGCCGCACCCTGGTAAGTACCGACGGGCCAGTAGTGCCCGTACGGGTGATAAATGTTAGCACGGAACCACGCACTATCAGGAAGGGCACGAAGGTGGCAGATTGCATCCCAGTAAAAGAGGTCGCAGAGCTGAGGGACGATAACGTCGAGCCGGACCGGCCCCAGAAGGAGTCTCCAGACTCGATTAGGAATTGGCCCGGTCCCATTTGTGAGATGGTAAATCGGAGTAGTGTAGATTTGGAGGAGGCCCAGCGGGAGGCCTTATACAAGCTGGTCGACCGACACATCGGGATCTTCTCCTTGTCACCCGAGGATATTGGACGTACGGGCCTGGTGCAACATCAGATCCACACCAATGGGGCCCGGCCTGTCCGTCAGCCTGCTCGAAGGCTCCCATGGAGCAAAAGAGAGGAGGCTGATGAACAGGTTGAAAAGATGCTCAATGCAGGTGTCATCGAGCCCTCGGGAAGTCCTTGGATGTCACCAGTTGTGCTGGTTAAAAAGAAGGATGGGACCACGCGTTTCTGTGTGGACTATCGCCAGCTGAACAACGTGACACACAAAGACTCCTATCCCCTGCCTAGAATTGACGATACCCTCGACGCTGTTGCAGGCTCTAAATGGTTCTCAACTTTGGACCTCAAGAGTGGGTATTGGCAGGTGGAGATGGATAAGACGGGGAAGGAGAAAACGGCATTTTCCACAGGGAAGGGACTGTATCAGTTCACTGTGATGCCGTTCGGTTTGTGTAACGCCCCCGCCACCTTTGAGAGACTGATGGAGCGTGTACTAGGCGGCATGCCGTGGCAGTCATGCCTGGTGTATCTGGATGACGTCCTGGTACACGCTAAAACATTCACCCAGGAGATAGCCAATTTGGACCAGGTGTTTGGGCACCTCAGGCAGGCAGGGCTGAAATTGAGCCCAGAGAAATGCACTTTGTTCGCGACAGAGGTGGCCTATCTCGGACACGTGATAGGCCGCGAGGGGGTGAAGACCGACCCCGGAAAAATTACAGCAGTAGAGGAGTGGCCCGTACCTACAACTGTCAAACAGGTACGGGGCTTTTTGGGACTTTGCTCCTACTACCGGCGTTTCGTGGCAAACTTTGCGGAGGCAGCCAGGCCCCTTCACCGGTTGACGGAGAAGGGGGTAAGATTTAATTGGACGGAGGAGTGCCAGGAGGCCTTCCTCAAATTAAAGGGGTGTTTGACATCCGCACCTGTTTTAGCGTACCCCACCGATGACGGGATGTATACCCTGGACACGGATGCAAGCCAGGAAGGATTGGGAGCAGTCTTGTCTCAGACACAGGGGGGCGTGGAAAGAGTGATCGCGTATTACAGTCGGGCCATGAGTAGGCCCGAACGAAATTATTGCGTAACTCATAAGGAACTATTGGCTATGCTGTCTGCCGTGAGCCATTTCCACCCGTACTTGTACGGGAGGAAATTTTTGGTTCGAACTGACCATTCCTCCTTGCAATGGCTCTTACGGTTCAAGGAACCGGAGGGCCAAATTGCAAGGTGGTTGGAAAAATTGCAGCAGTACGATTTCAGTGTGGTCCATAGAGCCGGTAAGGCTCATGGGAATGCCGATGCGCTCTCTCGACGCCCCTGTCTGAGGGAAAACTGCAAATATTGTACGAGACATGAGGAGAGGGACCAATTGGCAGACGCCTCCCCGAAACTCCCAGTCCGTGCGGCCCGGGTGGTAGGCCCAACTTTGCCACTAACCGTGGGAGAGGAATTTGGTGGATTGGCATGGAGCACGGCCCAGCGGGAAGACCCCGTGCTAGGGCCAGTGTACAAATGGGTCCAGGAAAACAGGAGGCCCAGTGGGGAGGAAATCGCCCCATTCGGGGCGCGAACAAAGGCATACTGGGCTCAGTGGAGGACCCTAGAAATGAGGGACAACATCTTGTATCGCAAGTGGGTGGAGATTCCTTCTGAACAAACTTCTTGGCTGGTGATAGTCCCTGATGGGTTTAAGACCCAAATTTTGAAACAGGTGCACGGTACCCGCGCCGGCGGCCATTTGGGCAGGACCAAAGCAAAATCTCGGGCCCGCCGGCGGTTCTATTGGGTTAACATGGGGCGCGATGTACAGGACTGGTGTCGAGCATGCGACGCCTGTACTGCAAAAAAGGGACCGCCACAGAGGATGAGGGCCCCACTCCAACTACATCAGGTTGGGGCTCCCCTGGAGCGAGTGGCCATGGACATTTTGGGACCACTGCCCCCCACTCGCCAGGGTAATAAGTACGTCCTCGTAATTATGGACTATTTCACCAAATGGCCAGAAGCCTTTGCCCTTCCCAGCCAGGAAGCAGGGGTTGTGGCCAAGGCCTTCGTAGAAGGATTTACATGCCGGTATGGGATTCCGCAGGAGCTGCACACGGACCAGGGACGAAATTTTGAGAGTGAATTACTAAAAGAGGTGTGCAGGCTCCTGGAAATTCGAAAAACACGGACAACGCCCCTGAGACCACAGTCTGATGGCATGGTGGAGAGGTTCAACAGGACCCTGGTCCAACAGTTGGCCCTCTTCACCGCCACTAACCAGGAGGACTGGGACGAACACCTTCCGTACCTCCTGATGGCCTATCGCGCGTCCCAGCACGGGTCTACCGCATGTAGTCCGGCGCTGTTGATGTATGGACGGGAGCTGAGAAGCCCCGTCGATTTATTGTGCGGTCCGACGCCTGAGCGGCTTGATAGGCCCCCGGGGGAGGGCTATGCCCGTCGGTTGGAGGAGGGCTTGGAGAAGGTCCACGCCTTCGCACGACACCAGCTCCAACAGGCGGGCATAAAGATGAAGCGCAGGTACGACCACCGGAGCCAGGTGAGCAAATACCCACCGGGGGCAAAGATTTGGTTCTTTAACCCCCGGCGAAGGAAGGGCAGATGCCCGAAGCTCACCTCACCTTGGCAGGGCCCGGGGGTCGTCCTGGCGCAAGTCAGTGATGTGGTCCTAAAAATTAAAATGGGACACGAGCCCTCCCTCGGATCGTCCACGCGGACCGCCTGAGGCCTTACAAGGGCGACCTTACGCCCTCATGGATATGTCTTGCCGGAGGAGTCGGTGCTGGAACAGCCGCTCCCGCAGAGGCGCAGGGCTCTCAGAGTCTTGCGACGAGTTCACGAGCCCAGTAGGAAGGGAGGAAATTCCCCCCCTTGGGAAATTGATTTTTGGGACATTCGAGGACAGTGACAGACTTGTGAATGTGTAGTGGGGACGTAGCTTAGCTACGTAGTGTTAAAAGGAACGTGCTGTAGTATAAGGGACGACGTGGGAGCACGAGTTAGTTAGGGGAAGTAGTTAGGAGGATGGCAGAGTTCAGCGGTGTGTGTGTTGAAGAGTTGGTGAGTGAAGTGGAAGCATGAGGTGAGCACTTGTTGAGTGAGTGAGGCCAGCGGGTCTGTGTGAGTGGAGCAAATGGGGAATGCATGGTGCGATGAGTGATTGGGGGGAGGAGTGACTCCCGCCCAAGGGACCCCGGGGTCAGTGTAGAGTGAGTTAGGGGGTTAGTTAAATTACAAATTGGAGGTCGTTTTGTTGTTGGTGGGGAAGTAGGCTCGAAACCCGTTTGGAGGGGTGCAGGAGCCCTGTTGACGGGCTTGGGAGCGTGGCTGCGAAAGGTGAGTATCACTGAGTGGGTACCCCGGGCACCAGGCTAGTCGGCCGCGGTAGGCCATGGGCCCATGGGGGGCCGGGATAGAGTAGTGGGCACGGGTGCGCCTGCTTGGTGCGGGGGCCCGGGGCGCCATTAGCCGCGTGGGCAGTGTTGTGGGCACGGGTGACCCTCGGAAAGGGGCCCGGGAGGCCGGCCTGCCACGTGTGCGTTTCAGGGGAGGTGCCATGGGGGGCACTCCCCGGTGTTAGGGAGCTGGTAGGCTCGGAGGCAGTGTAGTGCCCGGGGGTGCCATAGCGGGAGATTCGGCAGAGGGTCGTGCCTGCCAAAGGGAGCCACGTGTCCCAGCCAGGAGACCGTGTGAGGGCACGGAGAGAAAATTGGGGGCGAGGCCCGAAATTGTGAGGACACCAACACAGGCGACGGGAATCTGGGTTGTTAGAACCAATAGTTTAAGCGAGAGGCGCTTGTTGAAAGCCCCGGGGTAGTTTAACAGTTAAATGGATAGGGTAGATTAGGAAGTGTACCCCTCCGCACCATCCATCCCCTCGCTGTCGTTGTGGGCCGCTGGACCCACTTTGGTTATAGATCGCCGAACTCTGGGGAGGCCATTCTGAGGCTTCGTTGGGCCTCGACACAGGACGTTAGCTCTCCCTTATTCCCCTCCGGGAAGGGAACGTAGGGGTTGGGAGTAGGCTAGGTGGCAGGATAGGTTAGCCGAACAAGGACGATAAAGGGGGTTAGGGGACGATTTATAGTGGGGAAGTAAAAATAAAAACAAAAAAAAAATAAGTTGGGGCTAAATTGGGGTTTGACAAATTAAGGGAGTGGGTATGTACAGTGACAGGCAAAGGCGATAGGTGGGAGGGAGACAGGTAGGTAGGTCCGAGCCCGCCTTCCGAGTGGCCAGCACCACCGCACCCCCTCCACCAACCTCCACTGAACGGCAAAGGCTGGCCAGCTTCATCGGCTGGCTGTTTTTTTCTTCAAGGCCTGTGCCGGCCAACTTCATCGGCAGCTGTTATTTTGCTGCAAGGTCTGTGCCGGCTGGATCGTCTGCAGCTGCTGTGCTGCAAGGCCTGTGCCATCGGCTGGCCGTGTTTTACGTCAAGGCCTGTGCCGGCCGGGCTGTGTTTGCCTGCAGCGGCCTTCTTCTGCGGGCTGTGTTTGCCTGCAGCGGCCTTCTTCTGCGGGCTGTGTTTGCCTGCTGCCTTTGCCATGCCATGCCCACTGCCCACGTTCACCAGCCCCGTTCAATTTTTGCTTTGCCCCCCCCCCCCCGTTCATTTCCATGTGCGCCAGGATCAAGGCAACAGTTTGCAAGCTGCAAGAACTGCCCTGTTGGCAGCTACAACACGGGCCTGCAGTGGCGGCCCGTGCACCGTGTTTGTGTCCATCCATCCATTCGTTGTGCTCATTGCGTGTGCCACTTGAGCTGGCACGGAAACTGCGTTTGTGCAGCCCATGCACCGTTGTGGTTCACTGCGTTCAGTTCAAAAGGGAAGGCCTTGGACTGCGTGTGAGCAGCCAGCCACGTTCCCTGTCACCTGCATTGTTGAGCCAGAGACTGCATGCGAGCAGCCTGGCTCCCTGCTAACTGCTTTTCTTTTGCAGAGCTCATTGATCCTGGGCCATGGTTTAGTGTAAAATTTGTAAGTTAAGGTTAAGATGTACTGTACATATGAGTGCGCCCCCGGCATGTTTGTCTTAGCGCCGGCAATTTTATTTAAGTCGTCCGTGTGAGTGAGTTTGTTTAGGTAGTTACGCAGCCCTCAGGTTATTTATTTTGGGGACATGAATACCATGAATGTCGCACTCAGGGATCCGTAGGTAAAATGTACTAGGGGAAAACTACACATGATGGCACACGAAAATTTGACGACTCGGGACGAGTCTGTAAAAAGGGGAGGGGGTAGTGTTGTGGTTACCAGATTCGCAAACCACCATTCAGGTCCCTTAGGTGAGGTATCTCGGCAAGTATATGTGTAGTTAGGCCCAAACCCGTTGTCTAGTGGGAATACATGTCATTTATGCGTGCTGCGACTCTTCAGGATAGCCGTTTTTCTTTTACTATCTTTAATTTGGACCAACCGCCATGATTACCACCACAATCACAACATCAACCACCAACCACAACGCCGCTTCACCACAACCGCCACGACCTTCACGTCACACCTCGCAACCGTAGCATCGCCACCGTTCTTGCCCCGCTGTGGGTACCGGTGTTGGACTCGTGCAGGGCGCGCGTCGAACAGCGTGTACAAAATCACGGATTTTGTGCTTCAAAAATGGATCAAAAACGACACACGCCCACTTTTTGCCGTCCAATCGGTGAGCGAGGGGCGATTTGGCCCCGCCTCCAGGACGATCGATATATGCAAATTTATGGATCAAAAAGCCTTCACGCCCACTTTTTCTCGGGCCAATGGGGAGCGAGGTGAAAGGTCAAAGGGAGGGGGTCAAAGGCGAAGCTACGGGGGGATAAAAGGACCGTGTTCGTCAGTCCAGAGAGCCGTCGAGAAGAGCAGAGTCAGGAGAGTCCAGAGAGTCCAGAGGAGGAGAAGAAGTGAGGAGGGGAGTCGAGAGGCAGAGAGTAGGAGAGTAGGAGAGTCGGAAACAGAGAGTCAAGACTTCGCGGGCGGTGGAGCTGCTGCTCGTCGTGTGCGTTGGAGTCGGAACGGAGGGGACGGAGCTGTGGAAAGGCGGCGACACCAGACGAGGGGGTGCTCGCGTCGTGCAGGAAGCTGCACCCGAGGGAGGCCGACAGCGCGACCTGGCCAAGGTGGAGATGATCGTCGCGGGATAATAAAGATCCTCTATACCCCGAGCATCAGCAACCCCCTCCTGTTTCCCCCCGCGCTGAGATAGTGCGACCAAGGGGGCCCCTTTCCCACCCCCTACCAGACACTGTCCGCGAGGCCCGCGGAGTTGGGGCGCCATCGCCGCTCCGCGTCTCATCACCAGACGGGTAGGCGCGACCCGGTCTCGGCCTCAGGCCCGCCTCATTCTTGGGGGTATTCTTTTCCTTGGTTTTGGGTATGTGTTGTCGGCGCCGTCTGTGAAGTAGAATTGTATAAGTGTTGCCGTGTGCTCGGTAGTCGGTATTAGCTCTGCATTGTGTTTTCACTTTTACATTTGCTTGTTGTGTAAATTGCATTGTGTCTTTTCTGTGTGCTTTTGGTGGAATTGAATGTGTGCTTCCCGTGTGCCGCGAATAAATGTGCTTTGTGTTGAACTGTTTCCCGCTTCGCTTCGTCATTTCTCCCATTGAATCCTCATCTTGCTTCACGTAAAGGGTTGGTAGTGGGCTGAATACGCCCGATAATTAATCGAACCGTCGAGGTCGACGATAACACCGCTCGGTTATTCTGATAGTACGGAACGGGTCGTTTAAGTGGCCCGTGTCCGAAGTCGACCTGCGGCGAGGTGCGATCGCCCGGTCTACCCTCCGCGTGGGTACTTAGGTAGGTCGAATTTGGCGAGCAACCCTATCCCACGCGGGGGCTGATTGGCTCGATCGCGGTGAGACCGAAAGGTCCACCCGTGACTGGTTCCCGGCGTTAGTCCGAGAGGGTCACGACTGGATTGTCCGTCCGGTGGGCGACGTGCCGCGATTCGAGTTACGTGGCCGTCGCACGCCGGCGGGCGCGAATACCGCAACAATATATATATATATATATATATATATATATATATATATATATATATATATATATATATATATATATATATATATATACACAGCTCTGGAAAAAAATTTAAGAGACCACCTCAAAATTATCAGTTTTTCTGGTTTTACTCTTTATAGGTATGTGTTTGAGTAAAATGAACATTTTTGTTTTATCCTTTAAACTACTCCCAACATTTCTCCACAATTCCGAATAAAAATATTGTCATTTAGAGCATTTATTTGCAGAAAATGACAACTGGTAAAAATAACAACAAAGATTCAATGTTTTCAGACCTCAAATAATACAAACAAAACAAATTCATATTCATTTTTAACAACACAATACTAATGTTTTAACTTAGGAAGAGTTCAGGAATCAATATTTTGTGGAATAACCCTGATTTTCAATCACAGCTTTCATGTGTCTTGGCATGCTCTCCACCAGTCCTTCACATTGGTGTTGGGTGACGTTAAGCCACTCCTGGCACAAAAATTCAAGCAGCTCGGCTTTGTTTGATGGCTTGTGCCCATCCATCTTCTTCTTGATCACATTCCAGAGGTTTTCAATGGGGGTCAGGTCTGGAGATTGGGCTGGCCATGACAGGGTCTTGATCTGATGGTCCTCCATCCACACCTTTTTTGACCTGGCTCTGTGGCATGGAGCATTTTCCTGCTGGAAAAATCAATCCTCAGTGTTGGGGAACATTGTCAAAGCAGAAGGAAGCAAGTGTTCTTCCAGGACAACCTTGTACGTGGCATCATTCATGAGTCCTTCACAATGACAAATCTGCCGATTCCAGCCTTGCTGAAGCACCCCCAGATCATCACTGATCCTCCACCAAATTTCACAGTGGGTGCGAGACACTGTGGCTTGTTGGCCTCTCCAGGTCTCCGTCTCACCATGAGATGACCAGGTGTTGGGCAAAGCTGAAAATTGGACTCATCAGAGAAGATGACCTTACTCTAGTCCTCTATGGTCCAATCCTTATGGTCTTTTGCAAACCTCAGCTTGGCTCTTCTTTGCTTCTCATTGATGAAGGGCTTTTTTCTGGCTTTGCACGACTTCAGCCCTGCCCCGAGGAGCCTGCTTCGAACTGTCCTCGCCATGCACTTCACCCCAGGGGCTGTTTGTCATTCTTTTTGTAAGTCACTTGATGTCATCCTACGGTTGTTGAGTGACATTTGAATGAGTTGGCGGTCATCCCGGTCAGAGGAAAGTCGTTTTAGCCCTCTGCCAGTCAGTAGCTTTGTTGTCCCCAATGTCTGCTGCTTGACCTTGCTCTTATGAACCGCCGTCTTTGAAATTTTAAGGATGGAAGCAACGTGATGCTCTCTGTATACCTCTGCCATTAAAGCCAGAATTGAACTCTTCTTTTTCTCACTCAAAACTTTTCTTTTCAACTCTTTTGGCATGGTCAATAGTTATTTTTTAATTCCAATTACTTTTGAGGTACTACTAGCACTGTTTTTGCCATCCAGCTGGTCCTATTGCAAGAGGATAGTGATGACCACTGCAGTGGTTTTTATACTTTTCCTTGTTAAATAAGATTCAGTATATGTATGTATGTATGTATGTATGTATGTATGTATGTATGTATGTATATATATATATAAGTATATATAGATATATATATATATATATATATATATATATATATATATATATACATATATATGTATGTATATTTATAATGTATATAGATATATAGCAATATGTATGTATATGTATATATTTTCTGGGTATGTCTACATATATATATATATATATATATATATATATATATATATATATATATATATATATATATACATACATACATATATGAGGTGTGTTCAAAAAGTATCCAACCTTAATTTTTTGTGCGTAAACAAATGAAGCTAGGGAGGCGTGGTTTGGTGCACGCATGTAGGCGATCCTAATTCGTATGCATGAATATTTTCCCACCTGCAGAAGCTGTCAGTCACCGACAGACCGCCGATGAGTGAGGAAGTGTAAGTGAGTGCCGTCGGATTTTCGTTTTTGACAAAATGACGGAAAACTTGAACAACACTACTGCATCAAATTTTGTGTAAAGCTTAGCGATTCGCAAGTGGAAATGATCCGCAAGATTCAACAGGCCTTCGGGAACGAAGCAATGGGCACCACACAGATAAAAGAGTGGTACAACCGCTTCAAAGATGGTCGCACATCAGTGGAAAGTGAAGCACGTTCTGGTAGGCCCTCAACATCCCGAAATGAGATTGTCATTGACCAAGTGAGGACCCTGCTGACGCAGGATCGTCGAATCACGATCAGAGAACTTGCACACAAGGCGGGCGTCAGCGTTGGATCCGTTCATTCCATTGTGACTGAGGATTTGGGCTTAAGGAGAATCTCAGCGAAGTTCGTGCCAAAGCTGCTAACGATCGAGCGAAAGCAACTCCATTTGGAGATCGCACAGGACATGCTGGAGAATGTGAACAGCGATCGCAACTTCTTCAACACAGTGATCACTGGCAATGAGACCACAGTGATCCGTCGTTTTGTCAAAAACGAAAATCCGACGGCGCTCACTTACACTTCCTCACTCATCGGCGGTCTGTCGGTGACTGACAGCTTCTGCAGGCGGGAAAATATTCACGCATATGGATTAGGATCGCCTACATACGTGCACCAAACCATGCCTCCCTAGCTTCATTTGTTTACGCACGAAAAATTAAGGTTGGATACTTTTTGAACATACCTCCCTCGTATATGTATATGTTCACATCGATGTGTAGATATATATATATATATATATATATATATATATATATATATATATATATATATATATATATATATATATATATATATATATATATATATATATATATATATGTCTTGATTTACAATGGCTTTGTAGAGATTATACAAAATAACAAGTAGGACAAGGATATTAGGATACATCAGAATACTTTCACATGGATGAGAAAAACAATGAAGAAATAGTTCTTTTACTCATTTGGTGTTTGAACAGGAGTTCCCAACATCAAGAGCCACAGGTTCAGAAGGAAATGTTAAACATGCCAAACTGAATTCGCAATGCTCGATGTTACTTATGGCATGTTTACCATATTCTTGGCAATTGCTCGAACAAGCCTTGTCCAGAAACATTTGAAGAAATTCCACTAAGTTTCAGATAAAATTATGTGAAAGGAAGCCAATGTTTAAAATATATATATTTTGGAATCGAAAAAGAGGGAAATATTTTTCACCATTTTCTCTGCATCATTGAGATTCGTTTTAAACATTACACATGCTTTGGTTTTTCAAACACATGTGAGATTGATGCATTTTATGAATAGTTTGCCCTCATGTCCCAAAGACCCCTTGTTGAGAAGCTAATGTTGAAGGCGCAGCTGGCTTGTCAGGAGGCAGTTCTTCACGAGCAGATAACGACATGACGTGAAACGGGTTTTGCATTTTGCTTGTTTGGCGACGCCATGAAAAACGTCATCTTCCAAATGAAAACGTGATCTGCCTGCAACACCAAGCAGCTTCACTCTAAGAGGAACTGAAAAACGGGATCACAAACCTATGAACCGAGGACAGATGAGCTTTGTTCTGAGCAGACACAGTGAACAAAGAGCATTTATCGATGTCTTAGTCACCAAAATTCCTCCTTTGGTATAAGAGGATTCGTAAAAGCTTTTTGTCTGTGAAGAAACCCAAGATATACAACATATGTGCACTAAGTACAAAGCACAGACTCTTCTGATGCTGTTCTTATTTACGTCTTTGGGTTGAGGCCATATCCAGGTCACGCTACCCCATTGCCTTTTCCCCTAATTTCCACCCCTCACCTCACTATCCCCAAAATAACCATGAGGCCCAGATTTAACCAAATGAACTAGACTACAGAAATGCACAATGTGAAATTCCATTTTTTTTTTTTATAATTTTGACTCGCATCTTTCAAACAAAATCAATCAAAACACCACTGGGGAAAATACTGTATCACTTGCAGTCTATTTCTTGAACACCTGCTATAACTCAATAATGCAATTCACATGACTGCAATTTGTCCACCTAAAATTTCTGGTCTGCATAAATCTGCATCTATAAAGAGTTCACAACAGTACACTGAACAATTCCTCATTTCCTTTCCCACACCATCTTCATTCTCGATCCTCATTCTCTATTTACTCCGAAAAACCTTTCCCTTACTTTTTCCCATGATTTATTCTTCCATTTATTTCCTCCAATATATTCCTACTCCAACTTCCTAACCCACTCTCAAGTCTTTTCTACAACTAATTCTTCCATTTCCTTCCTCCAAATGAATTTTTTTTAATTTTCTTCCTCCGACATATGTATATGTATATATATATATAGAGAGACCACAAGGGGAAAACCAGAGATGTCAGGATAAGTCAATTTTGAAGAAACTGAAAAACAAAGTTTCAAGACTTTGGTGGACTGTTTAATAACTGTCATATAGATTTCTTTTTCAGTAAAAGGAAGAGTGATCATTGGCCGATCAAATTAAGCATGCAGCATTTGCCAAGCTTCTGTGTTATTTAATTTAAGAGCAAAGAACGAATCAATGTTGCAAACTGACATCACTGGTTATTCCCTTGTTTAATAATTGCCATGCAATTTTAACCCAGGATGTGCAGAAAATTCATGCTTCTTGGTTATTAGTATACATTACATGACTTTGGTGTCACAGCTAATTATTTTTTTCAACATTAAACGGTCCTTGTTTTTTTTGTTTGATTGGTGTTCAACGCCATACTCAAGGGTATTTCGCTTATATGACGACGGATTCTCCATTTCTTACTCCATACTACTTAATATGATGGAAAACCGGGAGGAAACAAAGGATAAACCACCCCCGCGATAGCCGAAGTCACCTCATGTGACTCCTTCATATACCTAAGCAGGTTGATTGGGCGGTGGGAACATCGAATGAGGATGGGTACTCAGATGCGCTAACCATTAAGCCACGGCGTGGGTCCCATAAAAGTCACAATAAAGGTTTGACCAGGCTTGAACCACGATATGCACCAACTACTGAGCCCATGATATAACCAAATAGGCTATTGTAGTGCTCAGAGTTTATGCTGTGAAAGTTTTGCAACGTTTCCTTTTTTAGTTTCTCAACTCTGAATATTATGGTGGAACAGTTAATATGAATGAAAGGGAGATAACCAAGAGTAAAGTACTGACAACTCTGGGTTTCGACTTGTTCAGCTTTGACAACACTTGTTTTTTCATTGCACGGCAAAACTTTATACC
>NC_140971.1:65989819-66007319 GCF_056783735.1 Eptatretus burgeri
AGCCTGGAATTAAATTGCATTATGTCAGACTTGTTCCACCTTTACTTTCATACCGTAACCCACAAATTTCAGAAAGTTCATTAAAAATACAAAATTAGAATTTATCTTGGTTGAATATGTGTCCACCCCCTTATAATAGCAATTGTAAATTAGGTCAAGTGTAACCACTCACCTTCAAAATCACACACCAAGTTAGATGACCTCAACCTGTATTAAATTGCCATGATTCTGATTCTTTCAAAATAAAATTAGAAGGACACTCGGAAGAGCACGTCCCTCCGCTATGCAATGCCTGATATGATCCACAAAAACATATCGGGCCCAATACATTTTGGAAATATTGTGCTATTTATCGTTTTTTGATGATAATTTATCGTTATCATCTCTCAATGGTGAAGAATCACTTTAAAAATTAAATAATCCTCGTATTCAGATTCGGATCTTCACCAACATCAAAACATTACATCCTTGTCACACACTCAACCTGTCCACCAAATTCCATCCGAATCCGTCAACAATTTTTTGAGATATTGTGCCAGATACGCGTTTTTCCCTTTCCCTCAATGATGAAGAATCACTTCAAAAATTACTGGATCTGGATTCGGATCTTCACCTAAATTGAATCAGTTCTTCCTTGTCTCACACCCAACGTGTCCATTAAGTTTCTTCCGAATCCGTCCACAAGTTTTTGAGATTTCGTGCTATATATCATTTCTGGCCTGATCTCTCAATACGGAAGAATCACTCAAAAAATTCTAGTAGTCAGATCCGGATCCGGATTTTCACCAAAATTTAATCAGTTTGTCGGCGTCACACTCCCAACTGACCTACCAAATTTCATCCGGATCCATTCACAACTTTTTGAGATATACTGCACACAAATAAACGGACAAAAAACAAACAGACAGAGATGGGTGAAAACATAACCTCCTTCGGTGGTGCAGGTAATCAGCTGTTCCTTCGGTTTCCTATGCTGGGGAGTGCATTTCACAATGACAATCATGAGCACGAAGTAACTTTCAAAAGACCTTCAGGATAAAGTTGTGGAAAGGCAGAGATCAGAGGATGGATGTAAAAAAATATTTCAAAGGCCTTGAATGTCCCTTGGAGCACAGTCAAGACTATCATTAAGAACTGGAAGATGTATGGTACCACCAAGACCCTGCATAGATCAGGCCGTCCCTCCAAAGTGGATAACCAAGCAAGGATGAGACTGATCAGAGAGGCCACCAAGAGGCCAATGACAACTTTGGAAGAGCTGCAGGCCTCTATGGTAAAGACTGGTCACTGTGTGCATGTGACAACAATATCACAAGCACTTCACATCTCTGGCTTCTATGGTGGGGTGGCAAGAAGGAAGCCATTAGTCAAAAAAGCCCACCTTGAGTCCTGTTTGAGGTATGCAAAAAAAAACCACTCCAGAGATTCTGAAGACGTGACAAAAGGTTTTGTGGTCTGTCGAAACAAAGATGGAATTCTTTGCCCTAAATGCAAGATGCTACATTTAGTGCAAACCCAACAGAGCACATCACCCAAAGAACACCATCCTTAAGATGAAGCATGGTGGTGGCAGCATCGTGTTATGGGGATGTTTCTCATCCGCAGGGACTGGGGCACTTGTCAGGATGGAAGGGAAAATGGATGGAACACAATACAGAAACATCCTACAACAAAACCTGCTTCCCTCGACAACAAAGCTGAAATTGGGATGGAAGCCCACCTTTCAGCATAACAATGACTCGAAGCACACAGCCAAAGCTCCACTGGAGTGGCTGAGGAACAGGTCCAGTCAGGTATTGGAGCATGCGCCAGAGCAGCGCGTCGCTGCGTCCACTTTCCGCCGGTACTCCAGGGGCCGCCGTCTGGCCATCCCCATCTACATGAGATGCCGATCAACCTGCTGCAACCACGAGGCACATGGTCAGCCCATTGGCCTCCTCCACTCATGAGACTCTCTCACTGAGAGTGCCTGGTGAGCAGGATCAGCGTCAGGAAAATAAACCACATGTCCACACAGCCACAGCTGATGCTAACGGGCTACACAGGAAGCAAATCTCATCTCTCTCAGCAACCGCTAATTGGAAACAAAGTCTGACCAGCGATGGCCAAGGATTTTCCAAAGAGACCTGGTACCAAAGGAATTAAGTCTCCGTCTCAGATCCCCGGTCAGAGTCCAAGTGTCACATCCATAGAGCATGACTGGAAGCACAAAGACCTGAAGACTCAGACTTTCATCCTCTCACACAGGTACCGACAGCGCCACACCCCATTAGCCAGTGAATCCATGACTCCCCATGCCCGACACAAACGTCTATTGACCTCTGACTCACAGCCAGCAGAGACATGAATATCACTGCCAAGGTAAGTGAATCTCTCCACGACCTCAACATCCTCACCAAAAACAGGCACAGACAGGACAGCAGCATGCAAGGTGTCAATGAAAGCCTGGATCTTAGTTTTGACCCAGGAAACCCATAATCCCAGCGGCTCCGACTCCTCATTCAGCACCTCGAGGGCCCCCAAAAGGATATCTAAAGTCTCCGCAAAGATGACTGCATCATCTGCGAAATCAAGGACAGAGATCTTGACATTCCCAAATGATGCACCGCAGCTTGATCTCTCTGATATCCTCCCCAGAATCCAGTCCATACAAGTGCTAAAAAGTGTAAGGGCCAGTACACCAGTACACACCAGTATGAACTCCAGTAATAACTGGAAATAAGTCTGAGATGGTACCACATTTCACAGCACTCTCAGTACCAGAGTTAGTAGAGTTCAGACATTAGATCGATCAGTTTTGGTGGCACTCCACAAAGACCAATAATCCTCCAGAGGACATCCCGATTCACTGAATCAAACGCTTTACAGAGATCAACATAGGCTCCAAGCAGCCGCTGCTAAAACTCTCGTCTGCGTTCGGTGAGGACCCGAAGTGCAAGGATACGGTCAATCATTGACCTCTTTGGTGTAAAGCCTGACTGCTCTGGACGCTGGTGCTCAAGCTGATGATGGCGAACCCTATCAATAATTATCCGAGCAAAGACCTTGCCCGGCACTGAGAGCAGCGTCACCCCTCAGTCATTGTTGCAGTCTTGGAAATCACCCTTCCCTTTTCAGAAAGTGATAACAAGGCTCCTCTTCCAGTCATTTGGGATGATGCCTGTGTTCCAGACAGAGCACAGAACTGCATGCAGACACAAGTGCAGCATTTCTACCAGCCTTGAGAAGTTCAGCATGGATGCCACAGATCCCTCGAGCTTTACCCCATTTCAACCGGTTCAGGGCAGCCTGTGTTTCCACAAATGAAGGTGGACCACAGTTTATTCGAGGGTCAGCAACAGTTATTGTAACACCCTTGACGTCCAACTCGACAGCTGGTAGATCAGCCTGGAACAACCACTCAAAGTAACCGGCCCAGCGGGCCTTCACTTTAGACTCATCTATCAAGAGCCGACCACTCTCTGCTCTAACGGCAGTACACCGAGGGATGGGTTTGGATGAACGCAATGCGCGAATTCCCCTGTAAGCGGGACGAGAATCACTTGACCACAGGTGATGCTCCACCCCCTTCACAGATCCCTCTCACATAGGCCTCCTTGTCCACCCTTAGCGCAAATACAGTTTTGCACCTCAGCTCCCTGAACAGCTCAGCTCTGCCAAGCCTGGCCCTGGAACTCAAATCAATGGTATCCAGTGTCCCTTGATAGACAACATTCTTCTTTGCCCTACGGTGAGTTCCAAGACATCCACCGGCAACATCAAGGACGGTGGTCTTGAAGGCACTCCACAACTCTTCAGGAACTCCCAAAGCACCAAGACTCCTCAAATCTCTACTCAGCCTGTTCGCAAACTCCTCAGTTACCCTTTCATTCTTGAGCTTGCCAACATACAGCCGAGACTGGGATGGTACCATTCTCCTGGATTTAAGGTGAAACTTAAGAGGTGCTACAACAAGCGGGTGGTCAGTATTGAGGAACTGAGCACTCTGGTAGACCCTGCAGTTCTGGATCATCCTCCAGCGACCATCAACGAGGACACTGTCAAACTCCTTTGCCACACCACCAGCGTTGGAATACCAAGTCCAGCCATGAGCTTGCGGGCGCTGAAACAATGAACCAGCCATCCTAAGTCCATGATTTCTTGCAAAGTCAAGGAACTTAGTGCTATTCTGGTTCATAGTTTCAGACCCATGGGGACCAACACATGTCCCATAACCATCCCTACCAGCTCCAGTCGATGAATTGAAATCCCCCAAGACTAGAAGTGTATCTCGTCTGGGGCACTGATCAACCACAGACTCGAGCGTGGCATAGAATGTGTCCTTCATGGTGAGGTCACTCGCCTCAGTCGGAGCATAAACAGAGACCAGGGAAATGACACCCAAGCAGTGACGAATTCTTCGTCACATAATATGCTTGTTGACCGATGTTACCTCAATTATCATTGGAGTCATCTTATTGGACACAGCTACAGCATCTCCTTGGGCATGGTAACAATCAGAGCAACCAGACCAATAGTAGGTGTAACCACCCGCCATGATCTCGCCACAATCCAGTCTCCGAACCTCAGAGAGTGCTGCAATACCAATCTCCAAATGCATAAGCGCAGATGGTAACAGATACAGGTGATCATCCTCTCTTTGGGATAGGACATTCCAGGCACCCACCTGAAGGGACCCCCTCAGGTTAACCCAAGGAGACCGCCGTCTAGTGTACGACACACTCTCCCACAATCTGACCCGGGAATGGTACCACGTGGTTTCCCTCCTATCATGAAAGATTGGGGGTCCCGAAGGCTTTGCCACAATCCCGTCATCCGGTGAGCTGCCCTGTGAAGGGAAGCTGCACAGGAGGTACTCCCACGGAGTGGGTTTTCCGATTTCTTTGCGTTTTTGTGTTTTGCGGAATGAAGGGTTTTACAGTGGCCGGAGTGCAAATCCTGCCACCAACCTCCTAATAAGAAGTAACCCAACTGCAGGAGGACGTCCGCAGACACAGTTGGGCACTAGATATGGATGGCCATTGGCTCATAAGGAGCTCCTCCACCCTTTGACAGGTTTTGTTTTTAATCCTGCTGGGTGTCCACATCCAAGCACCCTCCTCACCAAAAAAACCTGGTGGAGGAGACGGTTTAGTCGCAGACAACCCGATCATGGAACAGGTTAGTACAGGTTTACATGATATCTGGAGCAAGTCAGAGATCTGATCTGGCCTGACAACAGGAACAAAAATGTAAATGTCCTTGAGTTGCCCAGTCAGAGCACCAATCTAAATCCAATTGAAAATCTGTGGCGTGATTTGAAGATTACTGTCCATCAACGCTTCCCACACAACTTGACTGAGCTTGAACAGTTTTGCGCAGAAGAATAAGGAAAATTGCCCAATCAAGACTCACAACTACAATTGCTGTCATGGGAGCTTCAACCAAGTATTAACTCCAACCAAGTATTCAACCAAGGGGGTGGACACTTATACAACCAAGATATTCTCGTTTTGTATTTTGATTAATTTTTTGAAATTTGTAGAATTTGTTTTTCACGTGGTAGTTATGGGTTACGAAGTGAAAATAAAGGTGGAAAAAGTTTGTTTTAATGCAACTTAATTCCAGGCAATAAGGCAACAAAACATAAAATTTTTGAAAGGGGGTGTAGATGTTCCATAGGTACTGCACTGTAGATGATAAAGAAAGACCCACTCAGGTCTCACCTGGGAATGTAAGCAATAACCAATTAGTTCTCACCTAATCAATTAAACCAGCATGACTGATTATAGAAATACATCGACTCCTCCCACGCTCTTCTCGCTGAATAAGCTGCATAAAGCAACCAAGAAAGGCTTCCAAGGTAAGCTCTTTGCTGTTTCAAACACTTCCCAGAGTTCTTCCACAGCAAAACAGCTGTAAGAGAGGGTATGCTGGAGGTGCACAAAGTCCTCACCAGGCTCAGAAACCATTACAATACTTTCCATTCATTACATAGAGATGGGTTTGCAGAGGTGCCATTTTCTTTGTATTCCATGATTATGCACTGAACATGATTTCACCCTCATATTCTCCATCTGGATATGCATTTGTACAACATTTATCTGAGTCTTCATGCAGTTTCCCCATGGCATTCCCAAACTGAGCTCTTCTTTTGTATGCAGTGCAGAGCTGCAGGGTAGCATCAATGGGTGAAGATGTGAGTGCGCCACTTATGCAGTACCCCCTGTACAAATTTGTAATTTTTTCAGGGTGCCTGTGATAGCTTGTCGACTCTTCACAAAAGTCATCTTGGGATCCCCAGCATCCACCAACAAATGCCGGCAAATGGGATGTCCAGTTTAAAGTCTATCCGAGAGATGGCACACACTGATGAATCACCCTGTCTGTGAAACACCAGGATACCAGTTTATAGCTGCGTCAGGATTTGAACCCAGGCACGACAGCTTAGAGGAGAGTGCACGGGCTGTGATGCTGAGTTATTGCATTTGTCCCCGACCAGACTGTTTATCTGATGCTCCTGGACTCAGCCTCTTCTCACGCGTCAGCGCTGAGTTCCTCAACTTCAGAGCTCGATCTCAAATCAATGGCAACCTTTTGGAAAAAAAAAAATCATTCACATGTCGCACCACCCCTCCCACCTTCGTCCCAAAATGTGGTCTCCTCCCCACATTCAACCATCATATTCCAAGCAGAGCTGGGCATCAAATACCAAGCAGAGTTGGGCATCAAATATGAAGCAGAGCTGTACATCAAATACCAGGCAGAGCTGACCATCAAATACCAAGCAGAGCTGTACATCACATATCTAGTAGAGCTGTACAACAAATACCAAGCAGAGCTGTACATCACATATCAAGTAGAGCTATACATCAAATACCAGGCAGAGCTGGGCATCAAATACCAAGCAGGGCTGCACATTAAATACCAAGCAGAGGTGTACATCACATCTCAAGCAGAGCTGCACATTAAATACCAAGCAGAGCTGTACATCACTTATCTAGTAGAGCTGTACATCAAATACCAAGCAGGGCAGTGTGTCAATTACCAAACAGAGCTGTGTGTCAAATATCAAGCAGAGCTGTAACATCAAATACCAAGCACAGCTGTACATCAAATACGAAGCAGAGTTGTACCTCAAATATCAAGCAGAGCTGTACATCAAATATCAATCAGAGCTGTGTACCAAATACCAAGCAGAGCTGTGTATCAAATCCCAAGCAGAGCTGTACATCAAATATGAAGCAGAGTTGTACCTCAAATATCAATCAGAGCTGTGTATCAAATACCAAGCACAGCTGTACATCAAATATGAAGCAGAGTTGTACCTCAAATATCAAGCAGAGCTGTACATCAAATATCAATCAGAGCTGGGCATCAAATACGAAGCAGAGCTATACATCAAATACCAAGCAGAGCTGTACATCAAATATCAATCAGAGCTGTACATCAAATATCAATCAGTGCTGTGTACAAATACCAAGCAGAGCTGTGTATCAAATACCAAGCAGAGCTGTACATCAAATACCAAGCAGAGTTGTACCTCAAATACCAAGCAGAGTTGGACCTCAAATATCAATCAGAACTGAACATCAAATATCATTCAGAGCTGTGTATCAAATACCAAGCAGAGCTGTACATCAAATATGAAGCAGAGTTGTACATCAAATATCAATCAAAGCTGTGTATCAAATACCAAGCAGAGTTGTACCTCAAATATCAAGCAGAGCTGTACATCAAATATTAAGCAGAGCTGTGTGTCAAATACCAAGCAGAACTGTACATCAAATATCAATCTGAGCTGTACATCAAATATCAATCAGTGCTGTGTATCAAATACCAAGCAGAGATGTGTATCAAATACCAAGCACAGCTGTGTATCAAATACCAAGCAGAGCTGTACATCAAATACCAAGCAGAGTTGTACCTCAAATATCAATCAGAACTGTACATCAAATACCAAGCAAAGTTGTACCTCAAATATCAATCAGAACTGTTCATCAAATATCATTCAGAGCTGTGTATCAAATACCAAGCAGAGCTGTACATCAAATATCAATCAGAGCTGTGTATCAAATATCAATCAGAGCTGTGTATCAAATACCAAGCAGAAATGCACACCAAATATGAAGCAGAGTTGTACATAAAATATCAGAGTTGTGTATCAAATACCAAGCAGAGCTGGGCATCAAATACCAAGCAGAGCTGCACATTAAATACCAAGCAGAGCTGCACATTAAATACCAAGCAGAGCTGTACAACAAATACCAAGCAGAGCTGGGCATCAAATATCATGCAGAGCTGTATGTCAAATATCAAGCAGAGCTGTACACCATATTTCAATCAGAACTATGTATCAAATACCAAGCAGAGCTGAACATCAAATACCAAGCAGAGTTGTACCTCAAATATCAAGCAGAGCTGTACATCATATTTCAATCAGAACTATGTATCAAATACCAAGCAGAGCTGTACATGAAATACAAAGCAGAGTTGTACATCAAATATCAATCAGAGCTGTGTATCAAATACCAAGCATGGGCTGTGTGTCAATTACAAAGCAGAGCTGTGGATCAAATACCAAGCAGAGCTGGGCATCAAATACCAAGCAGAGCTGTACATCAAATACCAAGCAGAGCTGTACATCAAATATCAAGCAGAGCTGTACATCAAATATCAATCACAGCTGTGTATCAAATACCAAGCAGAGATGCACACCAAATATGAAGCAGACTTGTACATCAAATATCAGAGTTGTGTATCAAATACCAAGCAGAGCTTCACATTAAATACAAAGCAGAGCTGCACATCAAATACCAAGCAGAGCTGGGCATCAAATACCAAGCAGAACTGTGGGTCAAATATCAAGCAGAGCTGCACATCAAATACCAAGCAGAGTTGTACCTCAAACATCAAGCAGAGCTGTGTATCAAATACCAAGCAGAGCGGTACATCAAATACGAAGCAGAGTTGTACCTCAAATATCAAGCAGAACTGTACATCATATTTCAATCAGAGCTATGTATCAAATACCAAGCAGAGCTGTACATGAAATACGAAGCAGAGTTGTACATCAAATATCAATCAGAGCTGTGTATCAAATACCAAGCATGGGCTGTGTCAATTACCAAGCAGAGCTGTGGATCAAATACCAAGCAGAGCTGGGCATCAAATATGAAGCAGAGCTGTACATCAAATACGAAGCAGAGCTGGGCATCAAATACGAAGCAGAGCTGGGCATCAAATACCAAGCAGAGCTGCACATTAAATACCAAGCAGAGCTGTACATCAATTACCAAGCAGAGCTGTGTGTCAAATATCAAGCAGAGCTGCACATCAAATACCAAACAGAGTTGTACCTCAAATATCAATCAGAGCTGTGTATCAAATACCAAGCAGAGCTATACATCAAATACCAAGCAGAGCTGCACATCAAATACCAAACAGAGTTGTACCTCAAATATCAATCAGAGCTGTGTATCAAATACCAAGCAGAGCTGTACATCAAATATCAGAGCTGTGTATCAAATACCAAGCAGAGCTGGGCTAATTCCAAACAGAGTTGTACCTCAAATATCAGAGCTGCACATCAAATATCAGAGCTGTGTATCAAATACCAAGCAGAGTTGTACATCAAATACGAAGCAGAGTTGTACATCAAATATCAAACAGAGCTGTGTATCAAATAGCAAGCAGAGCCACACATCAAATACGAAGCAGAGTTGCACATCAAATATCAATCAGAGCTGTGTATCAAATACCAAGCAGAGTTGTACATCAAATACCAAGCAGAGTTGTACCTCAAATATCAAGCAGAGCTGGGCATCAAATACCAAGCAGAGCTGCACATTAAATACCAAGCAGAGCTGTACATCAAATACCAAACAGAGCTGTACATCAAATACCAAGCAGAGCTGTACATCAAATACGAAGCAGAGTTGTACCTGCAATATCAAGCAGAGCTGTGTATCAAATACCAAGCGGAGCTGTACATCAAATACGAAGCAGACTTGAACATCAAATATCAATCAGAGCTGTGTATCAAATACCAGGCAGAGCTAACATCAAATACCAAGCAGAGCTGCACATCAAATACCAAACAGAGTTGTACCTCAAATATCAATCAGAGCTGTGTATCAAATACCAAGCAGAGCTGTACATCAAATATCAGAGCTGTGTATCAAATACCAAGCAGAGCTGGCCTAATTCCAAACAGAGTTGTACCTCAAATATCAGAGCTGCACATCAAATACCAAGCAGAGTTGTACATCAAATACGAAGCAGAGTTGAACATCAAATATCAAACAGAGCTGTGTATCAAATAGCAAGCAGAGCCACACATCAAATAGGAAGCAGAGTTGCACATCAAATATCAATCAGAGCTGTGTATCAAATACCAAGCAGAGCTGTACATCAAATACCAAGCAGAGTTGTACCTCAAATATCAAGCAGAGCTGTACATCAAATACCAAGCAGAGCTGTACATCAAATACCAAGTAGAGCTGTACATCAAATACAAAGCAGAGTTGTACATCAAATATCAATCAGAGCTGTGTATCAAATACGAAGCAGAGTTGTACCTCACATATCAAGCAGAGCTGTACATCAAATATCAATCAGAGCTGTGTATCAAATACCAAGCAGACCTGGGCATCAAATATGAAGCAGAGCTGTACATCAAATATCAATCAGAGCTGTGTCTCAAATACCAAGCAGAGCTGGGCATCAAATATGAAGCAGAGCTGCACATCAAATTTGAAGCAGAGTTGGACATCAAATATCAATCAGAGCTGTGTATCAAATATCAATCAGAGCTGTGTATCAAATATCAATCAGAGCTGTGTATCAAATACCAAGCAGACCTGGGCATCAAATACGAAGCAGAGCTGTACATCAAATATCAATCAGAGCTGTGTATCAAATACCAAGAACAGCTGTACATCAAATACGAAGCAGAGTTGTACCTGAAATATCAAGCAGAGCTGTACATCAAATATCAATCAGAGCTGTGTCTCAAATACCAAGCAGAGCTGGGCATCAAATATGAAGCAGAGCTGCACATCAAATTTGAAGCAGAGTTGGACATCAAATATCAATCAGAGCTGTGTATCAAATATCAATCAGAGCTGTGTATCAAATACCAAGCAGACCTGGGCATCAAATACGAAGCAGAGCTGTACATCAAATATCAATCAGAGCTGTGTATCAAATACCAAGAACAGCTGTACATCAAATACGAAGCAGAGTTGTACCTCAAATATCAAGCAGAGCTGTACATCAAATATCAGAGCTGTACATCAAATACGAAGCAGAGTTGTACATCAAATATCAGAGCTGTGTATCAAATACCAAGCAGAGTTGTACCTCAAATATCAGAGCTGCACATCAAATATCAGAGCTGTGTATCAAATACCAAGCAGAGTTGTACATCAAATATGAAGCAGAGTTGTACATCAAATATCAATCAGAGCTGTGTATCAAATACCAAGCAGAGCTGCACATCAAATATGAAGCAGAGTTGTACATCAAACATCAATCAGAGCTGTCTATCAAATACCAAGCAGAGCTGTGTATCAAATACCAAGCAGAGCTATACATCAAATACCAAGCAGAGTTGTACATCAAATACCAAGCAGAGTTATACCTCAAATATCAAGCAGAGCTGTACATCAAATACCAAGCAGAGCTGTACATCAAATACCAAGCAGAGTTGTACATTAAATATCAATCAGAGCTGTGTATCAAACACCAAGCAGAGCTGTACATCAAATACCAAGCTTGAGGACTTCCGGTTCTGGGTTTGGAGTGTCAACAGGTCTCTCTCAGGGCTCTCTGCCGACTTTCTCAAAGTTAAGTTTCCGGTCGTTATATTTCCTGTTTTCACTATTTATTTTCTCACCCACATGTTTCAATGTGTTCCTAGTTCGGTTTTGTTTCAAAAATCGTGCTGTTTTGTGAGTTTTCCTCGACCTTATCTTACCGGGTTCCTTGAGGCCGACCCATCCTTCCCCTCTCCATGTACGATCGTGCTTATTTGTATTCTCTCCCAATTGCCTTCAAATCCTATTTCCCCCACTTTCCCAACATCCCCCAGCCGCCCCACAAAACTATGTTTCTTGCCTTAAATCCCCCAAAAAATAGAAAAAAAACTACCTTTCTCCTTGCATTCTCACGAGTCCCGATCCTTCTTCTTCTTTGCCTCTTCTTCTTCCTCTTATTCTTCTTCTTCTTCTTCTTCTGGCTCTTCTTCCTTTTCCTCTTCTTCCTCTTCCTGCCGGCACACCATCTTTATTCCACTGAGCTGACCCTTTCTCACCATTACCTTCCTACAACCCTCCATTCCCGAATCTTACCTGTTCTTCAAAAATACATCAAAAATCAAAAACCTTCCTTGTATCCCTTCGATCTGGACACCTCCTGTAACGTGTCTCTCCACTCTTCCTGGTACTTTTCATCAACCCAGCAGCTTCACTTTGCGTTTACAGTTCAAAATTCACCACACGCTTCCACAATTTTATTTCAAACTTCCCTTTTCTGAATGTTATGCAATCCTTATTTAAAATAAATAAGTTCACTTTTGACTATACACCTCCCAGAACCACGTGCTTCTCCCATAACCACGTGATCTGTTTCGACCTCTGTGTTTACCGATCCAAATTCACCATTGACCTCACGATTTTTTTCTTCAACACTTCCATAACCTAATCTGATGAAAACTCTCTCAAACAATCATAATAATAATAATAATAATAATAATAATAATAATAGTAATAATAGTAATAATAACGATCTCTTATAATGCTTCATCTTCCTCTTTCACACATGTGGTACTCTTTACTGTATCATAATGCACGACTTCTGCTATTTTATCAGACTGCTCTCAATTCGAACTCCTTCATACCTTGCCTAAAAAAAAATCCAACTGTTACAGCGTTTCTTCTCTCCATTCTCTGAATTCTCCTTTATTGCATCCATCAAGAAACGTGTTTAATCGCATAACTGACCTAAAACTTTTTAAAATCCCAGTTTGCTATGAGTGTTCACTTTCCATCAACCATTCTTTTTTTACCAATTTCAGTGGCAACTCAATCTTCTCACCCCTCACTCTCAAAGCAACCATCCCACTCTTTTCCCTCCATGCCTGCCTCTCACATCTCTTAAAAAATCCCTCCTCACCTTTATCCCTCAACTCTCCACACTCACCCTTCTCCCACCATTCACTCCCCCACCCTTACTCACCCTTCTCAAAGTTGCTCCCCCGTCGCATCCACACAGCTGCCTCCTTCCACGACACTCTCACCTCCATCTCATCACTCCACCTCCTCAAATCCTCAACTGCCTTCTGCCCCCTCTTCTCCAGCACCACAGAGCCGTTGCTCCTCCTCATTCGGCCCCCCCTTGCTATTCTGCAATCCCCCACACTCTTTCAACAACCCTCCTTACCTCCCCCCCTCCTCCTAACCTCCCCCTCCCCTCCCACCTGCTGCATCCAAAGCCTTCATCTCTCCCTCTTCATTAACAGTGCAGACCTCAAATATACGGGGCCTTCGCTCAAACCTTTCAGATATTTCCATATAGGTTGCCACTGACAAACCAGACATAATCTGCCAAATAGAAACTTTCTTCCCTCAAGACATCTCTGACTCCCAAGTATCTCTCTCCCTGGTTACTCCCTCCTCCGGTATGACAGAACTGAGCCTCGTCCTGGTGGAGGAGTTGCTCTCTTCATCAAAGACTCTATTCCTCACTCTCCATGCACTGCCATCAATCCCCCACACCCCCAGGAATACCTCTGGCTACGGCTTCCCCTCCACTCCCACCTCATGTTTATATGTGTACTGTACCATCCACCAAACAGTGATGACTCCATCTACACCTCACTAACCGAAAACATGGACCAACTTCTATCTTCTCATCCAAACTCTCTCTTCCTCTTATGTGGTGACTTCAATTGTCATCATGCCAGTTGGCAATGTGTGGGTACCTCTTTCACCTGTCATGGCACTTCAGCAAAAGCTTTCTGCGACTCATTGGGACTGACTCAATCGGTCAACTTCCCGACCCGGATCTCAACCAATGGTACTCCATCGCTTCTGGATCTGATTTTGACAAATTTCCCTGACAATATCTGCTGCTCTTTCACCGCTCCAATCGGTTCCTCTGACCACGTCCTTGTCAAAGTGGACATCTCTCTGGCTGTTATCAGAGAGCCACATCACCCTTGTCAAGTCTGGCATTTCACTCAAGCCGACTGGCAGGGTCTGCAAGCAGCCATCATACTTATAGACTGGTCTCCTATTGCTACTTTCTCCAACATCAACTCATCCTGGGAATTCTTTCAAAGAAACTTTCTCTCCCTTATGTACAGATTTATCCCTTCTCGTCTTCAGTTGTCCTACCCTTCCTCCCGCCCTTGGTTCACTGAAGCTTGTGATGAAGCAGTTGTCCTGAAACAACTTGCCTTTGCTTCATCAAGGGTGTAGCCAGAGGTCCAAATGCGACAAGGCAAAAAGAGGTGAACTTGGTTGATGTCACGGTGCGCATTGCGATAGGGATTGGGGGGGGGGGGCGCTGATAGGGTGATTTTAGTTTTGTGACAGTATATATCTGGTAGGCCAAATCTGTTAAAGGATGTTCATGATCTATATCCTGCAGACACAATAAGAATGTAAACATAGGGATAATTTTATTTTCCTGTGTAATATTAGGGGGGGAGGGGGTATTGTCCTATTTAGGTATTGTGATAGGAGTAGAGATAAGAGTATTCATAGCACTGCCGGGTAGCTTTGATAGTTTACTCCCCAGGGAGCTCAGATGGCCAGAGGGCTCAGGCCAGATCCTATTTCAGGAAATGAGCGACGAGGAAACTGCCTCGTCTGCCTCAGCCTGGCTACGCCACAGCTCATGGAAAGTAAACCCAACTGAGGGTAATCTCAGTTCCTTCCATAAAGCCCAGAACAAGTGTGTATCTACCCTCAGGAGAGCCAGAAAACATCTTTCTAAGCTCATCTGAACTTTCCAACCTTTCACCCACCTCCAAATTCTGGTGGCATCGAATCAAATCTGTTTCTGGTGTATGTTCCCCCTCCATCCCCTGCCTTACCTCAAATGGCCACACTGCTGAGACCGCACGTGAAAAGGCTGAAAGCCTAAACTCGGTGTTTGCATCAAATTCTTGTGTCCAAAACCCATCACTTTCTCGACCCACCTTACCCAGTTGCACCCAACTGTCCCTGGACTCTGTGTCCTTTTCTCCTGACAAGGTGGAGGGCTTGCTGTCAAACCTTGACTCAGATTCTGCAACCGGTCCAGACGGCATCAGCCCACATGTCCTCAAAGCCTGCTCTGCTGCTCTTGCTCACCCTCTCTCTGTTCGATTCACCCTCTCATTTGCTCAAGGTCATCTGCCATCTGCTTGGAAATCAGCAAACATTACTTCCCTGCATAAGAAAAGTACAAAAACAGATCCCTGCAACTCCAGACCAATCAGCCTTTTCCCAATCATCAGCAAGATTATGGAATCCATCATTGCTTCAGACATTAAATCCTTCCTCTTCTCCAATGGCTTGATTTCCGATCAGTTTGGTTTCAGACCAGGTCACTCTCCCCTGGATATGCTGCTTCTGCTCTCCCAACAATGGATGGAGGTTCTCAATGCCGGACATGAAATCAGAGCCATATCCCTAGACATAACGCATGCTTTTGACACAGTCTGGCACCCTGCCCTGCTCACCAAACTCTCTTCCTATGGTATCCAAGGACATCTCCACTCATGGCTCGCAGACTTCCTCTCCTGTCACAGTCAACGTTTGGCCCTACATGGAGTTCTTTAATCCCCTCTTCCTGTCCAGGCTGGAATTCCTCAAGGTCGCATTCTGGGCCCTGTTCATTTTCTGGTTTTTATCAATGATCTCTCCGACTCTTTGGAAAATCCTCTTTATCTCTTTGCTGACGACTCCTCCCTCTGCCGTACCATTTGTCATCTCTCAGACCGGCAAGCAGCAGCTTCTTCACTCACTGCAGATCTGGGTAAAATCACAAACTGGTCCAACACGTGGAACATGTCTTTCAATCCGGACAAATCTCACACTCTCACTATGTCTCTCTGAAAGGAATGTTTAGAACCCCCCCCCAACCAATTTCTCAACAATCCTCTGGAAGAAGTCCTTTCTTTCAAGCTTCTGGGTCTCACGATCTGCCATGACCTTTCCTGGGAAAGCCACATTTCCCATCTGGCCTCCAAAGCCAGTCGCCGACTGGGAATCCTCCGTCATGCAAAGTCCGTCCTCGGCCCACCTGAGCTCCTGACCACTTACAAAGCTTTCACCCACAGCCTGATTGAGTACTGCTCTCCCATCTGGGCTGGTACTCCTGCCTCCCACCTTTCTCTGCTTCACGCTGAGGAAACCAAGGCATTTCGGATCATTGGCATCTCATGGCTTCTTGGTCTCACGAACTGCCACACATTTTCCTGGGAAAGTCACATTTCAAACCTGGCCTCTAAAACCAGTCGCCGACTGGGAATCCTCCGTCGTGCAAAGTCCTTCCTCAGCCCACCTGAGCTCCTGACCACTTACAATGCTTTCGTCCACAGCCTGATGGAGTACTACTCTCCCATCTGGGCTGGTGCTCCTGCCACCCACTTTTCTCTGCTTCACGCTGTGGAAACCAAGGCATTTCAGATCATTAACATCTCCCGCGATGAGGCTGAGCCTTTGGGCTTCTCACTCTCTCACCGCAGGCTTCGGGCTTCTCACTCTCTCACCACAGACAGGACGGTGGTCTTTCTGTCTTCAATCGTCTCCTCTCCAGTCTTGCCCCCCCCCTGCTCTCTCTTTGATTTGTCCCCACCACATTTCTGCAAGGTGCTCAAGATCCACCAACAACCCCCTTCTGGTAAAACTACCAAAATCACGAATCACTGCTCACCTTCACTCTTTCATTCCTCCTTTTCCCCACCTTTGGAATAAATCTCAATCTATTCAATCCCATTCTTCTCTTCAGGCCTTCAAAACAGCTTTTCACCACCACCTCTTATCATCTGCCATCCAAATCCTCAATCTTTTCTACCCACATTAATCCACCCAAAGCCCAACTCCTTCAAATTCTCTCTTTCCTTCCTGAAAGTCCCTGTAATGTCCATCTTGTATTCCCCATGTTCCCCACCCCATTCCTCTCCCTTCCACAGATCTAGTGTCTCTGTTCCCCACTGTTTTGTCATTTCCACTCCCGCTCCTCTCGTCTCATGCCTCCCTTGCTGTGCGTTGTTTGTTAGCTCTCATACAAGCCTCGACAAGGTATACAAAAAAAAGCAGACCTGGGCAACAGGTCTCTTACCTCAACAACAGGTCTCTTACAGTCTCAACAGGTCTCTTACAAATACCAAGCAGAGCTGGTCAACAAATACCAAGCAGAGCTGGCCATCAAATATCAAGCAAAGCTGCACATCAAATACCAAGCAGAGCTGGGCAACAAATATCAAGCAAAGCTGGGCAACAAATACCAAGCAGAGCTGCACATC
>NC_140971.1:66017319-66057319 GCF_056783735.1 Eptatretus burgeri
ACCAGTGTTACCTCAATTACTATTGGTGTCAGCTTCTTGGATGTAGCTACAGTAACTCCTTGGGCATGACAGCCATCAGAGTGACCAGACCAGTAATAGGTGTAGCCACCCACCATGATCTCACCACTATCCGGTCTCTGAACCTCAGAAAGTGCTGTAATACTGTTGTTCAGATGCTGGAGCTCAGATGACAGCAGAAACAGGTGATCATCCTCTCTTAGAGTGAGGATATTGTTGGCACCCACCCGAAGGGACCGCCTCAGGTTAACCTGAGGAGACCGTCATCTGGTGAATGACACCTCACTACCACTCAGACACCACCACAATCCGACCCAGCAAGCTTTCCCCATGTTTTCCCTCCTATCATCAAAGAATGGGGGTCGCAAAACTTTGCCCCAATCCTGTCATCCGGTGAGCTGCCCTGCGAAGGGCAGTTGAACCAGAGGTACTCCCTCAGAGCGTGTTCTTCTGGATTTGATTTGTGATTAAGTGTTTTACTGAGGGAGGAGTGCAAATCCTGATGCAAACCTCCTTGAAAAGGTAACCCAACTGCAGGAGATTGCCCACAGACACAGTTGGTCACCAGATAAGGATGGCCATTGGCTCACAAGGAGCTCATCCATCCTTTGACAGGTGTTTTAAATCCTGCTGGGGATCTATCTGTCCACCCTCCTCACCAGGAAACCTGGTGGGGGAGATGGTTTAGTCGCTGACAACCCGACCATGAAACAAGTTATTACAGGCTTACATGGTACCTGCAGTAGGTCACCAATCTGATGTGGCCTGACCCGAGCCAATTGGCTATCTATCTTATCTATTTATGATTATGCATATGGTTGGAATGTTGACCCGCATCTGCTGTTCCACCCCCACAAGCACTGATGAAGGTGTCCCTTTCATGAAGCACATCCAACAAGCATCCCTGTTTGGAGGCATTCTTCATTTCGATATAAGCATACAATTCTCCAAAATCCCAGTCACTGTGTACTATTACCCATCATGCTTTTCATCTAATCACACGCTGTCTCATCTATACATCTACTTCTAATGGATGTATTGGCTATGATGAGCACTACATTTACCTCTTCTTTAATAAATTGGAGTTTCGACTTTGAATCTCTGGGGTGGTGTGTGATAATTACTGTATATATACGAAAATATATATATATATATATATATATATATATATATATATATATATATATATATATATATATATATATATATATATATATATATATATATATATATATATATATATATATATATATATATATATTTTTTTTTTTTGACCCCAAAAAATGGACTCGCTCTTTAAATGATAATAAATGCGTTGTTTATTGACTTAGAAATAAGATTAATGGTTAAATGTATAAATGGATAAATGCATGTTTACAAATGTTCAAACTGACGACCATCACGTTCCAAACACAGCCGATAACGTGGACCAATGGATTCAACAGTGTTACGAATCATTTCATTTGGAACTGCAAGACATTGTCTTTCAATTTCCTCTTTCAGCTCATCGACTGTTGCTGGTTTTGAGCCGTAAACCTTATATTTGAGATATCCCCATAAAAAAGAAGTCCATTGGAGTCAGGTCTGGGGAACGCGCAGGGAATTCAACACTACCTCTTCGCCAAATCCATCTGTTCGGAAAAGTTGCTTCGAGATAGGCCCTTACATCACGGTGGTAGTGGGGAGGTGCTCCATCTTGCCGAAAGTAAATCTCTTCGTCACCAAATATCTCTTCGACACGTAGACCGACGGATTCCTGCAGCAAGTTTAACGAAACATCCCCAGTGACAGTTTGGTCAAAAAAGAATGGCCTGAGGATGCTCAATGCTGATATCCCACACCACACAGTAACCCCTGGTAAGTTTAAATGGTGTTCCATAGTAACATGCGGATTTTCAGGAGCCCAGTAGGTGCAATTGTGTCGGTTAATTGAGCCATTTAACTTGAAGCTGGCCTCATCGCTCCAAACAATTTTGGATGGAAATGCTGCATCTTCTTCACATTTGCCCAGATACCACTCACAAAATTCAGCTCTCCGGTCAGGATCGTCTTCATTTAGAGCATGGATTAATTTTGGAATGTAAATTTTCCAATTAATTCGCTTCAAAATGTGATGGGCGCTTGATTTTGGGATTCCTGTCTCAAGAGCCGTTTGTCGTACAGATTTCCATGGGGATCGGTGGAGGGTTTCCAGCAATTGATTTTCCTTTGCGGGGGAGGTTGATGACCGTAGTCTTCCTGAACGCTCCTTATGGACGTCATGCACAGTTCCATCTGTTTCAAACTTATCTTGGATGTGAGCAATGGTGTGTCGCATTGGTGGATCTTTGTGAAAATGTCTTCTAAATTGTCTTTGCACTTCCATGATGTTTTCGTGCTTCCAGTAGCACTTTATGATAAATTTTCTTTCTTCAATACCGAGTCGTACTTCTGCCATTATTAGGGTCAACTTGATTTGAAAAAAAAATGAAAAATTCAATGAGTTATGAGGAGCCAAAATGTGAGTACATTTTTTGGGGAAACACTATATATAATCTTCAGCACTAATAAAAGTCAATGTGTGTGTGTCTCCTCCATAACTCCAAAACCATAAAAACTTATCAGCCTGAAACTTTGCATGCACACGATGAAGACTCCAAGGAAGTGTGAGAGTGAAAATTTTCTGTTTGGGTTTCTTAAAACACCCCTTTTGAAGATAATTAACGACCTTATTTAATTATATCCTTAATCAGGCGATCCTTGGCCACCTTGCTGTCTGGGGTCTCAAGTCGTTTCCCGGGTAACCTCGTTGGTGTCTGTCGCCGCCATGTGTTTTTGACCTGCTCAAACTTACCGTAACTTGGAACAAGCCGTTCATCATAGCTACGAATCGCTGGGTACATTGCAATGCTTATAAATGCCCGAAGACATCAGCGTTCGTTGTTTTATTTCATTTCAGCATCTGGCTTCGCATTGAGTATCTCTGAAACTAAAAGTAATTGCAAAATTTAAGTTCCAGATTTGAACATCCAAGTAGTCCTGACTCCGAGAAAAGTGTTTATTTGTCGAATTTGGAGATATGTGACATTTTGGGCGTCTCCGGAAGGTTTCTGTTTAATATGACGCGTTGGTGATTGCCATTTGCGTGCCAAGGGAGCCGTTTCATATCGACCATTTCATTGGATTGCTTGCATGAATGCTTAAGCCACTTGGCGAGCGCTCTCCAAGCTGCTTGGTTGTTCGTTTCGGGAAAAGTACACGTGCTTTCAATCTCATATCGATTTGACATACGTTTCTGCCTTTGTTGGGTCCCGCGGTGCCATGCAGTGCCCCGGGAGGTGTCTTATCCACTGAAAATGTGCAAGGATCACTTTGTGTGATCTCCATTTGTAATCCACCTCTCACGATGACATCGATGCATATTAAAAAAAAAAACAATAAGGTCAATCCGACCAGGTGTTCGCCATGTTTGTTCTCGCTGTGAAAGCATAAAGTAGAGATCTCAACATTTTGTGTTCTCAGGCTTGACACATTTTTGAATTGAATTTCCCTAATTACCCACTTTAAATCCTCTTTCAAAGAACGCTGTTTAAAGTTAATATTTGTATTTGTCCTTTTTATTTAATTGATACGTGTGAACATTTGCACGTGTGTGTATGCACATATACTGTATTACCACAATGGCATTTGGCACCAGTGTGTGTGTGTGTGTGTGTGTGTGTGTACGTATACATATATTGTTGTAGATTTCCCACCCGTCGGCGTGCGAACGACGGCGTCGAACCAATAGCGGTCGCTTCGCCCACCGAACGGACAATCCAGTCGTGACTTTCTGGAACAACGCCATAAACCAGTCATGGGTGGGTTTTTAACCCCACCACGGCCCAGTCCGTATTCTACCCGCGCGAAATAGGGTCAATCGCCGAATATCGATATACCAAAGTACCCGCGTGGGTAACCTACCGAGGGACCGTACCTCGGCGAAGGCCTGCTTGGACACGAACCGCTTAAGCGGTCCGTTCCATTCTGGGATAACCGAGTGGGTATTAATCGCCAGACCTCACCGGACCCAATTCTATTTATCGGTTATTTAAAAACCAACTAATATTCCGCAATACAAGATGGCATTTCAATGGGGGAATGGACGCAACGAACAGGTTTACATTTACACAAGGACATTTATTATAATAAAGCACGTATGCAATTAAACAAGGCAAAACACGTATCCAATTAAAAAAGCAACAAAAGCACGACAAAAGAACTACAACCATCTACTTATTATGTACAGTCACTTGCACTTAACAGCAGTTCCTACTTATTAGATGGGCCCAGGGACACACGTACGCACACACACACACCCAAGAAGTGGTGACAGAAGCCTTTACTAATGAGCCCCAGCTCGGAGGACAGGTGAGCTGAAACCCAGAACCTATCTCAAACCTCTCCACCTCGTGTGGTCTTCAAGTTGTTCGGACCCGGGCTCCAGTGAGAGCGAACTGGATCCAATCGCCATGAGCCGCGATCCTTCCCGAGTTGCCGCGAATCCTCCCGCGCTTCTCAGCACGTGCTGGTGAGACGAGGCGCCGATCCTTCCCGTCGATGCGTTGCTTCCCCGAGGAACCACCTCCACGAAGAGGTCGATGAGTCGCACCAAGCCGGGTACCAAAATGGAGAACAAACAGCTCCATGAACCAAGAAGAAGAAGAAGAAGCCACCACTCACAGCTCGAGCTGAGCGACCAGCTCAACTCTCTTCCAAGCAAAGCAGCTCGAAGCAAAAAGCTCTCACGAGCCAAACAGAAGCCGAAGCTCACTGAGCCACCAAAGCAAAAAGCCTCCAAAAAGCCTCCTCCCGAGCCAGGCCTCAGCCAAAGCTCACTGAGCCAGCCGAAGCAAAAAGCTTCCGAAGGCCTCAACCCTAACGCAAGCCAAGCAGGACCCGACGGTCTGCTGAACGACTACTCCCTGCCGAAGCAAAAAGCTTACTACTGAACTTCGAACACGAACAAAGAAAAGACCTCCTCTTATCCTTCTCCCGCCCTTCCCCCGCTCCCGGCGTGACTCATGACTCACGCCCTCGTGCTCCATCCTCCGCTCAACCACGGGTGGGAGGGAGTTGTTGACATCATGAGTCACGGGACGGCAGGGTTCTTCTTGCTCTTCGCAGAAGAGGGGGAGGGATGTCTCCATTGTTCGTTCCCGAACTATTAAACCTATCTGTAGCGCATCTAATCGATTTCTGAACATTTAAACAATGGAAGGTGAGCTATCTAGGGAACAATCACTTATCGACATAGCTGACTAAAGGAACCTGTATGTTGCGTGCAATTGAATTCCACATTCGTAACAATATATATATATATATATATATATATATATATATATATATATATATATATATATATATATATATATATATATATATATATATATATATATATATATATGTTATGGCCACGGATACCGAATGTATTATGAGGGGGTTAATCCTCATTTCTCCTCGGAAGAACCGGATCTGCGGCCACCGCTCACAATTAACTTTGTGGTACGGTGGGTTGCTTTCCAATGGTAGGTTGCTCGTGGTATGGTGGGTTGCCAATCAGTTATCCATGAGTTCCAGTGCCACCGTCTACTTTGCTGTTTAACTAGAGATCACGTGGCTTCCTGAATGGGGCACGTGCCCTCAGCAATGCACCAATCTTATCTTGATTAGATCTTAAGTAGGGTGGCCGAGCATTTACCGCTGGTGCGGCGATGGCAGGTTAATTAGATTGGGAGCTACCTCCCAGTCTATCTAAGTTTGGAAAATGCTGGATCGATGGAAGGAAAGCATGGATAGGTTGAAACGTCAACAAGGAATTTATTAAAAAGAAAAAAATTAATAAACTGAAAACTTTTTATTTATTTGTGCTGCAAAGAGATGAATTCAAATCAATCAAAATAATCTCAAACAAATAACGAATTAACAGGCATTGATAGAAAAATAGACAAAGAGCAGATACTTATCACTATGCCTTACTTAACAATTAATCACGAGACAGGGGTGCCCAGAAGATCATTCAGGGGGGGGAAAAAAATCTGGTCTCGGCTTACCAAGGCGGAAGTCGTCGAGCGTCCAATAAAATGTCCCCAAATGTGTGAGCGTGCCTTGGTCAACTTCCAGCGCCCTGCCTCACTATGCACCCACTCGTGAAGAGGCTCAAACACCAATCAATGTCATGTCGTCACCCCCAGGAACCAGGGACACCAATAATCAGGTACGCCAATAATCAGGTATGCCAATAATCAGGTATGCCAAGAATCAGGTATTCCAAGAGCAGGTACTGAGCAGAACCAGCAGGAACAGTCCAACCGTCAGGAGCTATCAGGAGCTGTAACCAACAGACAGCTGTAAGGAGCTGTCAGCTATGGTCAGGAACCATAAGGAGCCGTCAGTATTGGTCAGGAACCATAAGGAGCTGTCAACATTGGTCAGGGACTGTAAGGAGCTGTCAGCATTGGTCAGGAACTGTAAGGAGCTGTCAGTATTGGTCAGGAACCATAAGGAGCTGTCAACATTGGTCAGGAACTGTAAGGAGCTGTCAGCATTGGTCAAGAACCGCAAGGAACTGTCAGCAATGGTCAGGGACCGTAAGGAGCTGTCAGCATTGGTCAGGAACCGCAAGGAACTGTCAGTAATGGTCAGGAACTTAAAGGAGCTGTCAGCATTGGTCAGGAACCATAAGGAGCTGTCAGCATTGGTCAGGAACCATAAGGAGCTGTCAGCAATGGTCAGGAACCATAAGGAGCTGTCAGCAATGGCCAGGAACCGTAAAGAGGTGTAAAGAACTGTCACCAGCTGTCAGGAACTGTCACAAACAGTCACCAACGGTCAGGAACTGAAAGGAACCATCACCAGCTGTCAGGAACTGTCACCAACTGACAGAAAAGCGGTCCTCCCATCCTTTTATAGGTGACAAGTGTAGGCGGAGCCTCAAGCAGACTTCAGCCAAATCCACCTTGCCTATTGGCACATCACAGCACGTGACCTCCAACCGTCAATCTCACGATCATCCCTTCCTCATTCAGCCCGACACGAACAAGAGTCAGCCAACATCCATAGAGCTGCCAAACAGGGCGTCAAACGTCGATGGAAAAAGGTGGACGTCAATGTCGTTGAAAGAGAGGTGGGTGTTGATCATCAATGAAAGATAGGTGGGTGAGGTAAATGATCCACAGCCAAATTTAACCGTCAGAATAACGGTTCAAGAAAAGACGGCGGTGTGCTTAATCAAATGTCATGTAAGTCCAAAGTGAAAATAAATTGTCCACCTCCAAGCCAATCTGTCCCGATGGAAAGGGTGGAGAATGAGTCTGTTTGGGCTAATTGCGATCTATCACGTGCATGAACGTGTCGTAAAAAAGGAAAAGGTCATCCTAGAAGAAAGGGAATCTGTTCATTACCCTTCTCGAATGCATAAAAGAGTTAGAATCCCATCAGACAAGGGGATGGGTTTATTCTGGACATGCATTTATGGAAATAACTGTCTGAGGACCTGAGTGTTGTATGCATTAGTCGAATCTGATTCTGAAATCCATTAAAAAAAAAAAATATATATATATATATATATATATATATATATATATATCTATAAGTATATATATATATATATATATATATATATATATATATATATATATATATATATATATATATACATATATATATATACAAAAACACTGATGAGCCAAAACATTATGACCACTGACAGGTGAAGTGAATAACATTGATTTATCTTGTTACAATGGCACCTGCCAAGGGGTGGGATATATTCGGCAGCAAGAGAACAGTCAGTTCTTGAAGTTGATGTGTTGGATGCAGGAGAAATGGGCAGGAGTGAAGACCTGAGCGAATTTGACAAGAGCCAAATTGTTATGGCCAGACGACTGGGTCAGAGCATCTCTGAAACGGCAAGGCCTGTGGGGTGCTCCCATTCAGCAGTGGTGAGTACCTCCCGACAGTGGTCCGAGGAGGGACAAACAACAAACCGGCGACAGGGTGTTGCGTGCCTCAGGCTCATCAATGTGCGAGGGAAACGAAGGCTATCCTGTCTCGTCCGAACTGACAGAAGGTCTACTGTGGCACAAGTCAGAAGATTTTAATGGTTGTCATGGAAGGAACGTGTCACAATCCAGAGTGCATCGCACCCTGCTGCGTACGGGGCTGTGTTGCCGCAGACCAGTCAGAGTGCCCATGGTGACCCCTGTCCACCGTCGAAAGTGCCTACAATGGGCACGCGAGCATCGGAATTGGACCTTGGAGCAGTGGAAGGTCGCCTGGTCCGATGAGTGCAGTTTTCTTTTAGATCACGTGGATGAACGTGTACGAGTGTGGTGTTTACCTGGGGAAGTGATGGCACCAGGATGCACTGTGGGAAGACACAAGCCGGTGGAGGGAGTATGATGCTCTCGGCAATGTTCTGCTGGGAAACCCTGGGTCCGGCCATTCATGTGGACGTCAATTTGACACGTATCACCTACCTAAATATTGTTGCAGACCAGGTACACCACTTCATGGCAATGGTATTCCCTGATGGCAGTGGCCTCTTTCAGCAGGATAATGTGCCCTGCCACACTGCACATATTGTTTGGGAATGGTTTGTGGAACATGATGAAATGTTCACGGTGTTTCCCTGGCCTCCAAATTCTCCAGATCTCAATCCAATTGAGCATCTGTGGGATGTGCTGGACCGACAAGTCCGATCCACGGCGGCTCCACCTCACAGCTTACAGGACTTGAAGGATATGCTGCTCATGTTTTGGTGCCAGATACCACAGGACACCTTTAGGGGTCTTGTTGAGTCCATGCTTCGGCGGGTCGTTGCTGTCTTGGCGGCACACGGAGGACCAACAGCATATGAGGCAGGCAGTCAAAATGTTTTGGCTCATCAGAGTGTGAGTGTGAGTGTGAGTGTGAGTGTGAGTGTGAGTGTGAGTGTGAGTGTGAGTGTGTGAGTGTGAGTGTGAGTGTGAGTGTGTGAGTGTGAGTGTGTGTGTATATATATATATATATGTATATAGATATATATATATATATATATATATATATATATATATATATATATATATATATATATATATATATATATATATATATATATATATATATCCATCCATCCATCGGGACCATACTCCATGCAGAGCGTTGGTGCTGCCTAAGCAGTCTCCTTGGCTATTGGACACAATCCTGGACGGGTCGCCACTCCGACACAGTATACCAGCATGCTGGCACTCATTTTGCCAACCTCGGAAGGATGACAGGCCAAGTCAACCCCACCTGGTATGAATTCAACAGTGGAATGGGGTTTGAACTCAGGATCAGAGGATTCCAAGCCACCACCCTAACCATTGAGCCAACACCAGGTATACATATATATATATATATATATATATATATATATATATATATATATATATATATATATATGTATATACATATATATATATATATATATATATATATATATATATATATATATATATATATACATATATATATATATATATATATATATATATATATATATATATATATATATATATATATATATATATATATATATATATATATATATATATATATATATATATATATATATATGTACATACATATATATATATATATATATATATATATATATATATATATATGTACATACATATATATATATATATATATATATATATATGTACATACATATATATATATATATATATATATATATATATATATATATATATATATATATATATATATATATATATATATATATATATATATATATATATATATATATATATATATATATATGTATGTACATATATATATATATATATATATATATATATATATATATATATATATATATATATATATATGTACATATATATATATATATATATATATATATATATATATATATATATATATATATATATATATATATATATATATATATATATATATACATACGAGGTGTGTTCAAAAAGCATCCAACCTTAATTTTTCGTGTGTAAACAAATGAAGCTAGGGAGGCGTGGTTTGGTGCATGTATGTAGGCGATCCTAATTCGTATGCGTGAATATTTTCCCACCTGCAGAAGCTGTCAGTTGCCGACAGACCGCCGATGAGTGAGGAAGTGTAAGTGAGCGCCGTCGGATTTTCGTTTTTCACAAAATGACTGATCACTGTGGTCTCATCGCCAGTGATCACTGTGTTAAAGAAGTTGGGATCACTGTTCACAGTCTCCAGAATGTCCTGTGCGATCTCCAAAAGGAGTTACTTCTGCTCGATTGTTAGTAGCTTTGGCACGAACTTCACTGAGATTCTCCTTAAGCCCAAATCCTCAGTGACAATGGAATGCACGGATCCAATGCTGACGCCCGCCTCGTCTGCAAGTTCTCTGATCGTGATTCGACGATCCTGCATCAGCAGGGTCCTCACTTGGTCAATGACGATCTCATTTTGGGATGTTGAGGGCCTACGAGAACGTGCTTCACTTTCCGCTGATGTGCGACCATCTTTGAAGTGGTTGTACCACTCTTTTATCTGTGTGGTGCCCATTGCTTCGTTCCCGATGGCCTGTTGAATCTTGCGGATTGTCTCCACTTGGGAATCACCAAGCTTTACACATAATTTGATGCAGTAGCATTGTTCAAGTTTTTCCGTCATATATATATATATATATATATATATATATATATATATATATATATATATATATATATATATATATATATATATATATATATATATACACACGTGTGTGTATATTCATATATACGTGTGTGTATATTCATATATGTATGTATGTATTTGCATATATATGTTTATATTCACAGGATAGTTTTAAAAAAGGGAGGATGACAAGTTAAGGGGTGGAAGGGGTTATTGGAGGAGGAAAGGAGTATGGTGATTTGGATGAGGTGTAAGAATGTGTTGGAAATGTTGGTGTTGTGACATTGTGGAAAGGGGGAGAGAAGGGGTGTATGGTGTATAATCCGCAATATTACATCTGGCTCTTCCAACACAATTTACTTGTACAAGGACATTATATTTTATTTTTTGAAACCAATAGTTGCAAACGAGGAAGGTACAAATGAGCCCGATGTGCAGTATTAATAAGGGTAGTCAGGTGAATAACACCATGCATGTATCCATGCTTCATTCCCTGTCTTGAATCACAGTTACCTATAATTTGCTCTGTGAGTATTGTTCTTCAATTGGTTTCTCATTTTCATTTTAAAGTGTCATTTCCGAAAAATATGGTTAAAATCGCTTAAGAAGCGAGCCCCAAGGAAGAATTATGCAATGACATGTAAACTCACTCTGTCCATCATGTTTCCAACCTGGCATTATGATGGCAAGTTTATCTGTCTCTCTCTGTCTCTGTCTCTGTCTCTGTCTCTCATCATAATTTATCATGATATACAATGTTTCCTTGACTTTTTTTTCTCGAAAATCAATAAAATGTATCTTTGAAAGAAGGTGGAGAATGCAACTCCTACAGCAAGCTGTTGAATAACCTTGACAGGAATGAAGTTTCTCACAAACAAAAAACTATATGGGAATTAAATTGGAATGAACTTGGAATAATGGGATTTTTTTTTAATCTTTGACTTTGTCTGTGTTCCAGAGCGTCGGTCTTGCTGAAGCAATTTCTTGGTCAGGATCATGCTGCGCAGTTTCCAATCCCTCTCCCAGCAGTGGGTTCAGGCAGAAATTTGGAATTTGTTCAGGGTGCCAGCAAGAGCTCACCGACTCTTCACGAAGGGCACCGTGGGATCTTTAACATCCACCGACTAATTCCAGCAGACGAGATGCTCAGTTTAACGTCCATCCGAGGGACAGCACACACATTGACGAAACACTCTGCCTGTGAAACACCGGGATAACAGTTTATAGGTCGGTCGGGATTCAAACCCGAGATAGACACCTCAAAGCCATCCTACCAGCCCAACCTTTTATTGTTTATTTGTGAAATCGAAGATTCACAAGTACAATATATTGGTTGGATGAGTCGAGTTTGTTGTTGTGTCTGTTTATCTGTCTGTTTGTCTATGTCAAACGCTTGCAGTTCGCAATTGTACACCAATCTTAAGCCCCTGTCACACCTTGACGATTTAGCCAGCGTATGAAAATTAATCTAAAACGCTGGCGTACGCTGAACTATTGATGTTTTTTTCAGTTTTGGGCATACATTAACGAGTTGGACGTATGCATAACGTATTAGTAACGTACACAGAATGTTTCGATAACATAGATAACTTATACCAACGAATGCTTAGCGTGTTGTCGGCGTTCACAACTTATGCCCAACGATAGTCTAACTTATGCATAGCGCGCGGCAGCGCATCGCCGACGATCATGTGGCGTAGCCTATTAAAAGGCTTCCACTCGACGATTCAAATCATAACCGCACTAGACAGCGAAGTGTCATGCCATGCCAAATGCCATGACGGTCATGCCATCACCGTCATGCCAAAGAAAAAAAAACCATGAAGTCTGGAACACTTACGGGTTTCTCCTGTGTGAAGCCCATTTTTATATACCAATTCCTCTAAACGCTGCCAATACGCCATTATACGTTAGCTGTAAGTTAGAAACACGTTCAGTGAGTTCTGTGGGCATCCAGAAGACGTCAAATACGTCTACATACGTCAATATGCGTTGGAGATACGTCACACATAGGTTCAAAGCACGTTACTCATCGGTTAGAAATAAGTTTTGAGTACGCTAAACATTACCTCGACGTATTTCGACTTATGAGTAACATACAAGTAACGTGTGTCAACGATCACGTAACGTGCCAACAACTTATGGCCAGCATATGCGGAACGTGTGAGTCATACGCTGGCATACGTTGGAAAATTTTGAGCATGCACAAAATTTGTCGACAAGCTCAGTGTACGACGACGTATGCCAGTGTGCTTCAGCATGCTCTTAACGTATACAAAACTTACCCATAACATATTCGCCAAATTTTTCATACGTCGGCATACGCTGGCTAAAACGTCAAGGTGTGACAGCCCCTTCAACGAAACCTAACCACTTGGTAAACTCATCAAATGCTAGAAGCTTAATGTTTTTGAGGTCAAAACGTCAAAAAAAAGTCAAGGTCACATAAAATCGTCAATTTTCATCTAATTTAATTGAAATTTGAAGAGAATTTGGCTATTTGGTCACTGAATTGGTTCACCAATCAAAATCGAGAAGCCAATTGTTTTTGAGGTTCAAAGGGCAAGGTCGTAGCGACTGATTTTGCAAGTATGGTACCAGTCTGACTGCTTCAATTCGACTCAGTAGTGTAATGGTTGAGCGTCCACTCTGAGTCTGGGATGTCAGTGGTCCAAACCCTGGCCGAGTCATACCAATAACTTAATATATAAACTACAATGACAGCCTGTGACGTCACGACATTGCCAGATATGCCTCCGCCCACATTATTACATCATTATACATACTTGTACCAAGTTTGATTTAAATCCCTGAACCCAGATTTAATATATTAAATAATTCTGACTGCCAGACCATACATCCAATCAGGTTGAACTTTAAAACAGTAGTACGTGCCCGTACGTGCGTGGCGGTACATGCAAAAAAATTTAATAATAATAATAAAAAAGAATAATTGTGACGTCAATCGTGACGTCATAGCACTGTGTCCTGTCATTGGTTTGGTAAATAAATGGCCATAACTTGGGAACCACTTGTCCAATTAATATCAAACCTTGAAAATGGTCGTAGACACACACACACACACACACACACACACACACACACACACACACACACACACACACACACACACACACACACACACACACACACACACACACACACACACACAGATTGCTGTAATTATAGATGGACTAGTGCGGGCCCGTACATGCGTGCCCGTACGTGCGTGGCCATACGTGCAAAGAGAAAAAAAAACTTTCAAACCACGTGCCAGAAACAACCACACAGGCCGTTCCTTCACTCTCACGTGCCCATGCATGCGTGGCCGTACGTGCGTGCCCGTATGTGCAAAAAAAAGAAAAAAAAAGATGAATTGTGATGTCAATCGTGACGTCATAGCACCGTGCACTGTCATTGGTTTGGTAAATAAATAGCCATAAGTTGGGAACTACTTGTCCGATTCATATCAAACCTTGAAAAGGTACATCCACAGGGCCCCAGCAATATACCTGGTAAGTTTCAATTAGAACGGACCAGTGGTTGTCGAGAAACAGCGGTCACACACACACACACACACACACACACACACACACACACACACACACACACACACACACACACACACACACACACACACACACACACACACACACACACACACACACACCTGGAGTTATAGATAGATATATTCCACATGTCGACTCAATCATAACTGTGACGTTTCACATTGATTGATGAAGCAGTTCAATGGAAGATTTTTTGAAAGAATTTTGTTCATACCAATATGGCTGCCAGACCATGTGACCTATTAATTATTCGTGAACACCCTGGTATCCCCAAGGCTTGGTGAAGATGTAAGTGACCCCTCGATCTGTTAAGCCGTTCTGTCGAAGAAGATTTTAAAATGTTTATTCTTCAAGAAATCATAGCTGCCAAACCATGTGATCTATGATGTCATGGGGGAGAACTTTTGGTTCCTCATGAATCAGCGATCATACCTGTAAAGATTTGCCTCCATCTGTTCAGCCGTTATGGAGAAGAAGATTTTTGAAGGTTTTATGTTAAAAACAACATAGCTGCAAAAACCACATGACCGATGACGTCATCAATATTTTTGCCAATTACAATTTCGCCCAAGATGACCCTGAAAATTTTTCATACCCATCGGATAAATCGTTTGACATATGAAATTATGACGTCATATGGAAGCCACGTATGACATCATCAAAAGAAAATCACCCTTATTTCTCATGGGGAGCACTTCACATGTGCCAAGTTTCAATTTTTTTCCATGGAGCAGTTTCAGATATAGTGGTCCAAATTTTTCCCTTTTTTCCAACATGGCTGCCACACCATGTGTCCTATGATGTCATAGTTATCAAAAAAACATTCTACATGAGTCGTCACATCTCTCTTCTTCTTCTTTCGGCTAGCTCCTGTTACGGGTCGCCACAGCGGATCAACCATCTCCATTTCCCTCTATCCTCCACATCTTCCATTGACACTCCAACCACCCGCATGTCTGCCCTCACCGTAGTTACTTATGTTACTTATGAGTAGTCGCATCTATGATGAAAAAAAACAAACAAACCATGCTGCCCCGTTTCGGTGCAACCCTGCTTCGATCGGACACCTGACCCATGATGTCCTCATTATCAAATCAAATTCAGAATTGGTGGCCGATCACGTCTTTGGAGTTTCGTGTTGATCAGATAAGGCTTTTTGTCCAACATGGCTGCGAGACCATGTGACCAATGGTGTTGAAATTTTCAACCAATATTCCCCATGCTGAGGCGATCATATCAAAAAAATTTTTTCTCTGAAACCGCTTAGCCTTTCGATGTTTGCAGCGATTATCCAATGCTGTTGCTACAAAAATGTGAGTTATCAGTGATCTCATCAGTCACATGATGTGGCAGCCACGTTGGTTTTAAAGAAATAATTAAACAACCATTTCTCTGAAACCATTTAACCCATCAATACTAGACTTTGTAATTATGATCCACTGCCCTTGCTGCATACATTTGCCTTAAAAATAATGTTATCAGTCAGGTGGTGTGGCAGCCACATTGGTTTCAAGTTGCTTTCAAAGAAAATATTTTAAAATTATATTTCAGAAACCACAAAAGCAATCGATGCGAAACTTTGCAGTTGTGATTCACTGCCCTTGCTCCATGAAAAGCAATATGTTTCATATTGATCAGTTAAGTGATTTTGGAGAAAAGGGTTTTTTTTAATTTTCGGTTTTTAAAGTAATATGGCTGCCAAACAACACGACCTTCTTCTTCTTCATCTTCTTTCGGCTACTCCCGTTAGGGGTCGCCACAGCGGATCATCTGTTATGATCCGCATACTGATTTGGCACAGGTTTTACGCCGGATGCCCTTCCTGACGCAACCCTGGTCGCCTCTTACGACACAGGGATATGGTACACCTATTCTAACCGGTGCATACACCGGGCCCAGTACACTGGTACTCACTTCGCCGACCTCGGAAGGATGACAGGCTGAGTCAACCTCCTGGTGTGTATTAATTCAAGCGGCCAACGGGACTTGAACTCAGGACCTTTTGGATCCCAAGCCGCTATCCGAACCACTACGCCAACACCAGGCTACCAAACAACACGACCAATGGCATGAAAAATTTGGACTCTACCCAAGATTTGGTAGAGGATTACGTGTCTGAAGTTTCGTTTTCATTGGATAAGGTTCACTTTTCGATCTAATATGGCTGCCACACCACATGACCGATGATGTCATCATTTTCACATTGTATGCAGGTGTATGGTTAGATGATGCTTGGTAAATTTTGCTTTGATCGGAAAAACAGTTCTGGAGAAAACATTTAATATTTCTCTTCAATCCAATTTGGCTGCCGAACCATGTGACATCAATTATTCTCTATCATCCCAATATCCCCAAGTCATGGGGAACATAGTTGTGAGGTTTCCCCTCTATCTGTCCAGCTGTTCTGGAGAAGATTTTTGATGGTTTGAGGGTAAATCCAAGATGGCTGCCAGACCATGTGAGTTGTGACATCATAGTTATCAAACTTTATTCAGCATAGATAGTCGATCATTTGTGTGCAGTTTCACTTTGATCTGTAAAGCGGTTCTGGAGAAGAAGATTTTTCCTTTTTTTTTTTTTTAAGAAATATGGCTGCCAAACCACGTGATGGATGACGTAAAAAATATTTGTTTCTGTGTTGAAATATTTCCCTAGAGCCGAGATAAACCTCCCAAATTTTCATACTGATCAAATGGAGCATTCTACTTGTCGAAATTTTGACCGGGATGCAATTTCACTGATGATGTCATAGTAAAATTGCTCTTTTTCCCCATACAGAGTAGTTGCCAGGTGCCAAGTTTCAATTTTGTCCATCTTGTGGTTTAGGAAAGTAGTGCGGGACCGTAGTTGCTGGCCCATAGGTGCGGGCCCGTACGTGTGTGGCCGTACATGCAAAAAAAAAAGAAAAAACTTTCAAACCGCGTGCCAGAAACAACAACTACACGGGCCATTCCTTCACTCTCGCGTGCCTGTACGTGTAAACGACGATTGGATTGAGGCATTGTTTCAATTAGATCGGACCAACCGTATCATAAATGGCCAGAACTTGGGAAACAGCTGAAACAGATGAAGAAGAACAATATCAAACCTTGAATCAAATCAAATCAAACGATATCAAACCCCCTCACTCATATGACGTCTCATGTCAATATATATATCTATATATCTATATATCTATATATCTATATATCTATCTATATCTATATCTATATCTATATCTATATCTATATCTATATCTATATCTATATCTATATCTCTATCTCTCTCTCTCTCTCTCTCTCTCTCTCTCTCTCTCTCTCTCTCTCTCTCTCTCTCTCCCCCCTCTGTAAATTGTGATGTCATATCAAACGAAGAAGAAGAAGAATTGTGACGCCCCCTCTCTCGCCCCCATTTTTTCCTCTCTCGCCCCCTCTCTCGCCCCTCCTCTCTCCCCCTCTCTTGAATTGTGACGCTCCTCCCTCTCGCCCCTCCTCTCTCCCCCTCTCTTGAATTGTAACGCCCCTCTCTCTCCTCTATCTATAATTATAGATAGATAATTATCTATATAACTCTCCTCCCCTCTCTCCCCCTCTCACCCCTCTCGCACCTCCTCTCTTTTGGTCTCTTGAATTGTGACGCCCCCCTTTCTCCCCCCTCTCTCCCCCCTATCAAACACACAGACATTAATTTTAATATTAAGACACAGACATTAATATCAAACCTTGAAAAGGCACATACTCCTCTGTAAATTTTGACGTCATATCAAACGAAGAAGAAGAAGAATTTATGATACGGAACAATATTCCACTGTAAATTGTGACATCATATCAAACGAAGAAGAAGAAGATTGTGCCGCCCCTCTCTCTAGCTCCCCTTTCGCCCTCCTCTCTCGCCCCTCCTCTCTTGAATTGTGACGCCCCTCTCTCTCGCCCCTCCTCTCTCCTCCTCTCTTGAATTGTGACGCCCCTCTCTCTCGCCTATCTATAATTATAGATAGATAATCTATATAACTCTCCTCCCCTCTCTTCCCCTCCTCTCGCCCCTCTCTCGCACCTCTTCTCATGCCCTCTCTTGAATTGTCACGCCCCCTCTCTCTCCCCCCCTCTCTCCCCTCATATCAAACACAGACATTAATATCAAACCTTGAAAAGGCACATCCACCGGTCCCCAGCAATATTTCTGGCAAGTTTCAATCAGATCGGACCGTCAATCGTGCAAAAAAATAATAATAAAAAATAAATAAATAAACAAACAAACATTAATTGTGACATCATTCGTGATGTCATAGCATTGTGTCTTGTCATTGGTCGACAGATAAATGGCCGTAACTTGGGAACCGCTCGTCCGATTAATATCCAACCTTGAAAAGCACATCCGTGGGGCCCCGGCAATATTCCTGGCAAGTTTCAATTAGATTGCACCGTCGATCGTGCAAAAAAATAAATAAATAAATAAACATTAATTGTGATGTCATTCGTGATGTCCTAGCACCGTATCTTGTCATTCATCGACAGATAAATGGCCGTAACTTGGGAACCGCTCATCCGATCGATATCAAACGTCGAAAAGGCACATCCGCGGGTCCCCGGCAATATTCCTGGCAAGTTTCAATGAGATCGGACCGGTGGTCGGCGAGAAACGGCGGTCGCAGACAGACAGACAGACACACAGAGATTGCTGGAATTATAGATTGATATCTGTTGAAAGGCTAACATAAGAGTATGACCTGTTTTGTTTTTTAAAGGGACAACCCACGCATATCTACTCCTCAAATCAATAACGGTTAAAGCATCCATGTACCCCCCCCCCCCTTATCATTATTGAGTTCAATCAAATCAGCGGACCAGATATAGTCTACTTCCTTGGAATAAACTTTCCTTCTCTGAAACTTTGTTAATGTTGGTTTATGTAATTCATCAGCTAATTGCTCTTCAGTCTTAATGGCATTATTAGAGCCTATAAGTTTTATGAATTTCCGAGCCCAAGTTTCAATTTAGTAATGATCATCTTCTTGACGATGAACCAATCAACTTTTTCTCTCAAGGTTGGATTTTGTATCAGAGACAAATTATACAACATTTCTCTATCAGCTTCATGTATTTCTTCCAAAGTTGTGGTATTCCCATAATCAATATCGTGCCTCATCACTTCATCAACCCTATTGATGGGTTTACTTGATGATTTAGGATTGTCTGCCTCATCTAATATTTTATCCAAGTTTGTGCCTGGGCCACAGAAAGAATACCCTGGTAGATGTAATTCCCCTGGTATTCCAGTAGTCGTAAATTTACTTCCTGATAAAAACTTTTGTATATCTCCTCCACGTTTGTGTTTAGAGATAAAATTGACTCTTTTTTTTTGAACCACACACTGAACACATACCTTTTTGTATAACCCTGTTATTTTTACTTTTAAAATATGAGATATTTTTAGTATTAGTTTTCTTTTTACATTTGACGCAATAACTCATTTATTTATGAGAAAAATTCCCACAGAGTGCGAAAACCTTTTTAGTTTCCAACATGCACATTTGAATCTTAATTTTTAAAACATAAAGAATCCTCAGAAATGTCTTCACTCTCTGCTCCATTTATTTAAGAAAAAAATGAAAAACTTTAATTAACGTCAATATTAACGTTAATCTTATCCTTGAAAACGATGTCGTCTTGTCGAAAATATTGCTAATAGACTTGTCAATTCTTTGTTTTCCTCCTCGGTACGTTGAGATTTATTTATTTTCTGTAATACCCCCAATCTTTTTAAAATCTTACTGGTTTCCATATTTTCATATTTATTTATTCTCTCTTTCCTCCCTCTCCTCCCTCTCCTCCTTCTCTCGCTTCTCTCTCTCCTCCTTCTCTCTCTTCTCCCTCTCCTCTCTTTCCTCCTTCTCTCTCTCTCTTCTCTCTTTCCTCTCTCTTTCCTCCTCTCTCTTCTCCCTCTCCTTCTCTCTCTTCTCCTTTTCCTCCTCTTCTTCTGTCTCAGTTTCTTCAACTCCTTCCTCGTCCCTTACTATCCTTGAATCACTTACACCCCATAGAATATCATACATATATTCATCAGGATTTCTTGTTATTACTGTATCCAAAATAAATTTTTTTACAACAGGAAACCAATAAAATTTCTTTTGAATTTCTAAAAGAGCCTTATGTTTTCTAAACTTTATAATTTTTTCATTATTTAACATTTCAATTAAATCCAAAGTTGTTGGTTTATCAACATCAGTATAAAGCCAATCTTTTATTGAAAATACCTCATTCTTATGTTGTAGAACATATTTATTAAAATACCGAATACCCTTTTCTTGAAGGTATGCTTGGACATAGAATTGATAATTTTCTTGAAGCCTTCTTGCTGTCATTTATGTATTAGAAATATATGACAGAATAATATTATGACATGAAACACCTCCCCATCTTCCCATAGTTAAATTATTTTGTATTTCCTTACTTATTATATATAATCCTGTTTTTTCTGTTTTCATGATAACAACTAGGGCAAAACCATTATTATATTTACCCTTATTAAATTATTTTATTTGTTGTTTACTAATCGTGCTTCCACAAAACTCATTCTCTACACCAAGTGGTGTAGAATATTCTTCCTTACGAGACTGATGTAATTGTTCCAGGTCTTCAAGGTCAATTTTAAATGACCAATTATACCCTAAATCATTCATATCATACCATCATTGTTCTAGTCTCATACAAACGAAACGCCCTTCTTTATAAAAATTTATTTTAATTCGAACTGTGAATTCTGTATGACCTGGAGATAAAATCAACACTTCTGTATCTTTGGAATATACGGCCGTTTTATTTAAGGATATATATATATATATATATATATATATATATATATATATATATATATATATATATATATATATATATATATATATATATATATATTGTGATAAATTGCTTAATCTCACCAAGTCATTCGCGTCAGTCGGGCTTGGATAATTTATTAATTTATAAGCATTTTTCACATTCATAATTTTGGTTATACAATATTTCTGTTGGTGAGCCTGTGCCTTTGTGTAATAATTTGATAAATCAATATCCAGTTCTTGGGATACACCAAAGATAGAACCATCTTTACCAACATGTCATTTATATTAGATTTAAAATAATGTCATAATTTTTTTTTGTTGTTGTTGAGTTGAAATAAAACGTATGGACATAATTGGCCACAACACTTGGAATTTAATTCTTGGACTTGAAATGTTTGATAAACACCATTCTGTAAGAATTTTATTACTTCAACAGGTGGTGCAAGACCAAAACTATCAAAATAATATTTATCTTGACAATTAAAAATACAAACCCAATGAGAACCTTTGCCATTATTATCTTATAAGTTCATAATAACATTCTTTGTATGTTTCGGCACATTTGTTAATTCATTTCTCATACAAATAACCACATTATGAATTTTGAATTTCTTGTGTAAAATCAACCCTGAAGTTATTTTAAGTTTAATCCTTGATTTTGAAGTATGTTTTTGAATATTTATAACAATATTTTTTGGTTCATCTCCCTGTTCTTTCATAATTATCAATTGTGAAATCAACCTTGAAGTTATTTTTAAGTTTAATCCTTGATTTTGAAGTATGTTTTTGAATATTTATAACAATATTTTTTGGTTCATCACCCTGTTCTTTCATAATTATAAATTGTGAAATCAACCTTGAAGTTATTTTTAAGTTTAATCCTTGATTTTGAAGTATGTTTTTGAATATTTATAACAATATTTTTTGGTTCATCACCCTGTTCTTTCATAATTATAAATTGTGAAATCAACCTTGAAGTTATTTTTAAGTTTAATCCTTGATTTTGAAGTATGTTTTTGAATATCTATAACAATATTTTTTGGTTCATCACCCTGTTCTTTCATAAGACGAACAATTTCGGAAGATATTTGAGAAATCTCATATGCTCCGGGTGAGACTGTTATCATTTTGTATCGACATCCCGGATTATAACTAAACTTGTCATTTTTCTCAGTTATATCAAATAAGGTATTTTTAGTTTCCGTGGACAATAAAGATGCCTCATATTCTTTTGTTGGGTCAAGTTGTAGTGGGTATGGGAATGAAGATGTGTGGTCGCTTGTTGTGAAATTAAAACTAAGGATTGTGCTTCTCATCTTATTTAATGAGATAAAATATCTTTCTGTTGATATTTTTTTATTTTTTTCATGTTCATCAACTGGTCTAAAATGGCTGATGCTTCATTAAAACAATTGTTATTTCCAGCCTTCTTACTACCTAACAACAATAACAGTCTATTAACTAATTGTGATGGGTCATTTGGAAGAAAACTAACACCTGAACCAAGGATACTTAAAGCCTGAATTATGTGTTTCTCCTTCTCGTTTTTCCAACTTTTACCAGAAATACTTACCCTATAATTAACAGAGTCCAGCAGATCAATATATACTCTTATCATCATTATTTTTCTTATCCAATGGTTTGTCAAAATACTTTGATTCATCCCTCACAGTTGAACCTTGTCTTCCATCTTTTGTGAGAAGAAACATTAATCTCGGATTTAGTTTAGCAGGGGGTTGAGCAGAACCCAAGAACTTTAATTCATCATTAAATATCAATACGTTTTCTTGAACAAGATGAAATATTGCTGGTTGTTCTGTTGGAATGAGTCCTGCCTTGGTATTTGAATCCGCTGAATATTCATTGTTTTGAAGAGCATTCACAATATAATCAGGGGTCGATTAATCTCTTCCAGTTGTTGAAATAAACCTTCATCATCATATTCTAATTCTCCTAAATGCTCTAATTCTTCCTCAGTCATTTGATCAAAATCTTTTCACATTTGAAGTTTTTTAGGAGTATATTCTACTGTGGGAACTGTGGAATCATCTTTCATTTTTTCTTGGGAAGTTTTTAAAAGTGGTTTAAAAAATTTATCTTGTTTCCTTTCAAATGCTTCTTCGCCCATTAGTTTCTCTCTGAGTTTCTTCTTCATGTCTTCCTCTTGTTTTACAACTTTTGAAACCAACTCTTGGTGTTCCTTAAATCTTCTTGCTCTTTCTTTCGCATCCATTTATTTCTTGGAAAATATTATTTAATATCTCATCTTGTTTCACAACAATATATTTATATTTTTCAGTCATGTGCTTCATGTCATCCCCAAATTCCTTTTTACTGCATAATGTAGAACAATTGTCTCTTCAAAAAAATTGTTTCTATCTATTGAATTAACTTGAATAAAATAAAAGTATTCGCATTGTTTCTGATGGAACGACGAGGAAGTTGAAAGTATGATTGACGAAGATAAATACAATTACAAGACGAATGTCTCCCTCTTGTGTAGAAGCTGTCCATTACCGTTTGGGTTCTCTTATTAACACAATCATCAAAGATAACGAGGTTCTTTTTAGATTTATCCAAATCTTGGCGAGACGGAATATCATCCGTATTATCACTTAGAATACAAGTTATCGGTTTTGATTTCTTTTTACATCTCTGTGTATCACAAAATAGTTGAATTATATCTTCAATGTTATAATCATTTCGGTTTTTTTGAAGTTGAAATAAACCGATTATATCTTCTTTTTGAAGACCAGCATTAAAACCTTGTGAGAGTAGTTGATACGCTGGTTGAAAACTCGACTTTGTGAAAATTATTAAATTACCATAATCCAAAAAGTTGGGAGTCAGGAGCATCTTCAAAAGTAAGCAGGTTTTTCCACATCCGCTTGAACCAACTATGAGACATCTTAATGAATTTGGAAGATTTTTATGATTGTTAAATTTTATCTTATTTTCCCAAATGGGGAAAAAGCATTCATTTATATATTTGGAAAACAGGTTATTTAACTTATTGTTGGATTTTTTAGAAAGTCTATATTTTATCCTAAGTTCAGGTTTAATTTCAAGATAATCCATTATTTTATTTATGCAATATCTTGTGTTGATATTTCCCTGAAAATCACATCCATGAATAATATATAACAACAATCCTTTGAACATTTCTCGAATACATTCAGTTTCTTCCCTTGTAAGGAAAGGTGTGTTATCCCCCTCTTACTTTACATTCATTTCTCTAATCAATCTTGTAAAGTAATTTACTTTTGGTGTAAATCTAAAATTATGATTTTCCTTTTTAAATTTTTTAATATCATTAATTAGAAGATAATCACAAAAATACATTGTTTATAGGCTTTTGACTGTTTTTAATCCCTGTCTTTCACACGCAGGACAATTCTCAAATTTGTCATTTGGAGAATCAGGGAAGTCTATCATATTTATAAAGTAAAACTTTACTCAAACTGAAATTCATCTTCGAGATCATCTTCGATACTTTCAGAATCATCTATAAAATTACTTTCATAACTATTGTTTGAACACAAATTCTCGGTATCATAACTATCGTTTGAATGCAAACTATCGGTATCATAATCACTCCCCTTATCTTCAAAATCTTCAGTTGAATATTGACTCATATGTAATTAGTAGAAAAAAACATTACCATCGATATCTATCTACTTTTTTTCATTAACAGATTCAACTGCTACATTTTTTATATTAAAGGTAATTTTAAAAATAATCCTTAACTACTATTGAACGAAATGTCATTTCACCTGATATACTAACATGCTTTATTTCATCAGGATTTATATCTTTAGGGTTGTTGAAAAAAACACAAATTTCTCCTTGCATATTACAGATGGTCTTATCTTTTCTTTCTCAAGCTTCATCCATAAGGTTTTTATTTTTTGATACTTTTTGTTGTTTTGAATATATTACCAGAAGGAGAGGAGAAACTTTTGTTAGAGATACTTTAATTGATGTTCTTCCAGGTATACTAAAAGCCCTTCCACTGAAGGAAATTGAAGAACTCATTATTTACCATAATTGTTTTTATCCAATAGTTGTTATATTTATCTTTGTTGAATTTTACATCCTTGACATATTTCTCAGTATCTTTTACAAATGAAGAGATTGATTGAAACTTGTCTTTTGTGTCTTGAAACATTGTATTTATTAAGTGAAAAAAGTTGGAGAATAAAGTTGTTTTAAGCACAGATTCACCTGTAAAAGAAACGAAATTTTCATCAAGAAAATTTTCGTTTGAGCAAAGTTTTATTATATAAATATGGTGAATACAACATACTGCGATGTTTGTAATCACGAATATAAACATTATAGAAAACACCTCCGAACCAACAAACACACATTTAATCTATTTCATCAAATATCTCCTCTTGAGTTGGAAAGAAAACATTGTGATATCTGCTCAAAGGATGTTTTGAAGAGTAGTTATAAGAATCACCTTCAATCACAAAAACACAAGAAAAATGAGTTTAAAGTAAAGGGAGACTATTATATTGAAAACACTGATGGGGCATTTGAAGGGCATATAAAAATAAGGATTTTTCAATTTGGAGAACCCGGTCCATCATCAATAGCTGAATCAAATGAAATAGTGAAACCTGATGTTGAAAAAGTTATTAAAAAGACATTAAAGGAAATGAAAACTTTAAAGTTTTATATAGGAGTGAAAATGAATATGAAAAGACAAGATGAAGAACAAACTCCTTATATGAGAACAGATCTTCATTTATAACATCCTTTCAAGATTTTTTGAATAGTGGGGTTTATCAAGAACTATTAAGACAAGAGGAGGATGTTGACAATACAGTGGTAGGAAGTGGATTTAATATTTAAAAAATAATCTTTTTAGATATACACATTCCAAAATCAAACCCTCTTAAAGCTTCTTCTTTATTGAATTACCAAAAGAAATAAAACGAAAGAAGGCAGTTGTTAATATTAAGAACAATGATAATAAATGTTTTCTCTGGTCTGTTCTTGCTCACTTTCATCCACCAAAATGTAATTCAGAAAGAGTAAAACAATATATGAAATATGAGAATACGTTGGACATTAAAGATTTTCAATTCCCAATGCCACGAACAGATATTCCTAAATCTGAGAAAAAGAATAATCTTTCTATTAATGTATATGGATTAACGGATACAAACAAAGTTCAAATATTAAAATTTTCAAACAACTATAAAAATGAAGAAACACACATTGATCTTTTATATTGTAGTGTTCGAAAGAATTCACATCACACATACATCAATAATTTATCAAGATTAATCTCTTCTCAGGTATTCAGAACAGCAAACAAAATATATCCTTGTAAGCGATGTCTTAATTCATGTCATACAAAAGAACGATTTGAACAACATTCAAAATACTGTAGTAATCATAAATCAGCTGTAATTACAATGCCTAAACCTGGTGAAAAGATTTCTTTTGAAGATTGTAATAAATCTATCATGCACCCATTTGTGATATACGCTGATTTTGAATGTATCATAAAAAAGATAAATACTGCTTCTCCTAATCCAAAAGAATCACATACAAATAAATATCAAAAACATATTCCTTGTGGTTTCTGTTATTATATCAAATCATCTGTTGGAGAAAAGTGGAATAAACTTGAACATTATAGTGGAAAAAAAGCTTCACAAGAGTTTGTAAAACGATGAGAAAAGGATTGTATAAGACAAGCTAAATTAATGATAGAAACAAATGAACAGATGAAATTAACCGAGGAAGAAAAATTAGAATTTAGAAAGAACAATATCTGTCATATTTGTGAGGAGAAAATTGAGGAGTCTAAAGTTAGGGATCATTGTCATCTTACTGGTAAATCCCGCTCATTCCTGTTGTAATCTTAATTATAAATTTCCTTCTTTTATTCCAGTCTTTCTTCACAACAGTGTCAACGATGATGCACATCTATTTATAAATGAACTTTCAAAAACACCAAGGAATATTTCTGCCATAACAAACACAAGTCAAAAGTATATTTCATTTACAAAAATGATATTCACAAAACCTTTAACTCGTATTCGGTTTCTAGATTCTTCCAAGTTTATGGGAACACCACGAGCCGACCAAGCATCAAATCTAAGCTCCACGGGCTCTTTTCCAAATCTTAATTCATTCTTTCCAAAAGAGGAAATTCTCACTTAAGAGGAAATTCAGATTAAAGAGAGAATTCAAAGTAAAGAGGAAATTCTAATTAATAAGGAAATTAATGAAGAAATTCTAACTGAAGAAATTCTAATTATAAAGAAAATTCAAACAATGAATGAAATTCTAACTAAAGAGGAAATTCTGATTAAAGATGAAATTCTGATTAAAGAGAGAATTCTAACTAGAGAGGAAATTCAAACAAGGAATACAATTCAAAGTAAAGAGAAAATTCTTACAAGTAAGGGAATTTATCCTCATGATTATATGGATTCATTTATAAGATTTAAAGAAACATGACTTCCTTCAAAAGAAAGTTTCGATAATAACCTTTATGAAAAGGAGATAAGTGATAAGGAATATAAACATGCGCAAAAAATTTGGAAAATATTTAAGATAAAGAATCTTGGAGAATATCATGATTTGTATCTAAAAACAGATGTTTTATTGTTAGCTGATGTGTTTGAAGCTTTTAGATCACTCTGTCATCATAAAAATTGTAATGGATTAGATCCTGCCCACTATTTCACAGCTCCTGGTTTACCTTGGAGTGCAATGTTGAAAATGACAAAACAAGATATAGATTTAATCAGTGATGTTGATATGCTTTTGATGATTGAGAAGTCTAAGAGAGGTGGAATATCACAACTATGTTCAAAAAGATATGCTAAAGCAAATAATAAATATCTTCCAAATTATGATAGTGAAAAAGACAGTAATTATTTGATGTATTTTGATGCTAATAATTTGTATAGATGGGCAATGTCTCAATCTCTGCCTTATGGTAAATTAGAGTGGGTGGAAGAAAAGGATTATCAAAAGGCTTTGATGAATATTGTTATTTCTTCTCAGGAGGAATTGAATGAGGAAGAAGAAGGTTATTATTTTGAAGTTGATTTGAGGTACCCGAGTGATCTTCATAATAAGCATAAAGACCTTCCTTTTGCATGTGAGAAAGAAACCCCAAAGAAAGAATGGTTAAGTGAATCTCATAAAAGTTTTAATATGAAAGGCAAATCAACAAAAAAGTTATTAACAACATTCTATGATAAAGAGGGATATGTTTTGCATCAGAGAAGCTTGAAACAGTTTTTGAGAGAAGGATTGAGAGAAGCTAAAATTCATAGAGTTTGAAAATTTAAACAAAGTTCTTGGATGAAAAAGTATATTAAATTCAATACAGATATGAGAACAAATACAAAAGTAAAATTTGAAGGGGAATTCTATAAATTGATGAATAATGCTGTCTTTGGAAAGACAATGGAGAATGTTCGAAACAGGCAAAACATTAGATTTGCAACATCTTGGAAAGAAGCTTCTCGATTGATAAATAAACCAAGTTTTAAGAGAGAAGAGGTTTTTTTCAGAGAACTTTTCTGCGATGCATATGGAAAAGGAAAGTATTGTAATGGATAAACCAATTTATATTGGAACAGCAGTTCTTGATTTATCAAAGATATTGATGTATGATTATTTGTATAATGGCTTAAAGAAAGTATGGTGAAAATGTTTCATTGTTGTATATGGACACTGATAGTTTTATCCTTGATATAAAAACTGATGATGTTTATAAAGATATGAAGAAAAATATTGGAGTATCTGATACAAGTAATTTTCGTAAGAAGAGCGAGTTATTTTCAAGAAAGAATCAAAAGGTTATTGGTAAGTTTAAGGATGAGTTGGGTGGAAAAGTAATGAGTGAGTTTATTGGATTGAGAGCAAAGGCATATGCTTATAAGTATGGTGATCAGATTGATAAAAGGTTAAAGGGAATAAAGAAATATATCATAAATAAATCAATAACTTTTAGAAATTATTATAATTGTTTGATGAATAAGAAAGAAGCATATAGGAAAATGAATACAATAAGAAGGTATAAACATAAGATATATAGTGAAGAAGTAAATAAAAAGGCATTAGGAGCCTTTGATGATAAGAGATATATTTTAGATAATGGAATAGATTGTGTTCCATATGGATATTGTATGATAGAGTGAATATTTAATCATAGAGTATATAGAATACAATATGGGTTGGGGTTTTTAAGGACTACCGCCATCTTTTTCACAATATATAAATGGTCGAACCAAGTATTAATCAAACTAAAGAGTGGAGAAAATCTCAGTCTTGGTATATAAATGGAAAACATAATGAATGTGAAAAATATCAAATAAGTCTAATTGAAAAAATAACAAAAACAAAGGTAAATAAAACAAATAAGCGAATCAATTTTAAAACTAATAAGTTAGAGGATGTAAAGAAAATAATAAATATCCTTGAATGGACTGAAAAAATTGATGGTTATCAATTGAACAATGGAAAATAATTTACTACAATCTCAAAATGATATGCAACTCAGGAGGTGGTCAGATGAGATTATTAAGAGAAGTATATCATTTCATAATGACACAAAAGGGGTGTCTTGAAGAATATAAAGATTCAAATGTTTTATTTTTAAATATTTTAGATGGGGATTATTGTGCAAAGAAAATGAAACTATTGAAGGAATTTGAGAATGAACTAATCTTTATAGGTTCAATGAGTGAGCTAAACAATATGCATTGGTTCTTTGAAAAAGAGTTTCCCTCAGCTTACATGTTTCAGATATTTCTTCAGAATCACCTTTAACAAATCACATTACTACTTTGCTACTTGAATAAATCTTTATCTTGTTGCATTGGTTATTTGAATAGAGTGCCCCTCGGTTCAAAGGGGAGACAAATAAATATACCTTGGAATAAAAAGGGGGTTTACTTTTTCGAGAAAAAAAAATATGAATCGCTGAAAATCCCCCATTCACTGACCTGGGGAAAAGTGAGCCAGAATCAGTATATTCACCCTACTTATAAGGATAATGTGTCATTGTTATATATGGATGCAGATAGTTTTATATTAGAAATAAAAACGGGAGATATATATGAGGATATGATTGATAATATTGATATATATGATACAAGTAATTATAAACGTGGTGATGTGTTGTTTTCATCAAATAACGAAAAGGTTATTGGTAAGTTTAAAGATGAATTGGGTGGGAAGGTTATGAGTGAATTTGTCGGATTGAGATCAAAGGCTTATGCTTTTACATATATTGACAATAATATTGAAAGGTGTAAAAAGAAGTTAAAGGGAATAAATAAAAAAAATAAGAAATGAAAGAATAAACTTTAAACATTATTACAACTGTTTAATCTCAAAGAAGGAGGAGTATAGAAAAATGAATAAAATAAGAAGTTATAAACATCAATTATATACAGAAGAAATAAATAAGAAAGCATTAGGAGCTTTTGATGATAAAATATATATTTTAGAGAATGGAATTAATAGTCTCCCTTATGGTTATAAGTATAAGTGCTGAGGGACTACTACTGTTTTTTACTGATTTATAAATGAGAGAACCAAGCAACAACCAAACCAAAGAGTGGAGATGTAATCAACCTTGGTACTTAAATGGCAAACAAAGAATGTGAGAAATATCAAATAAGTCTTATTGAACAAATAACCGGGGTAAAAGTAGATAAAACAAATAAGCAGATAAATTTAATTACAAATAAGTTAGAGGACGTAAAGAAAAAAATTAATATCCTTGAATGCACTGAAAACTTTGATGTTTATCATTAAACAATGGAAAAACAATTTACTGTAATCTCAAAATGATATGTGGCTCAGGAGGTGGTCAAACAAGAGCATTAAGAGAAGTTTATCATTTTATCTCTGCTCAACAAAGATATTTAGACCAAGAACTAAGTTCTAAAATAATATTTGTGTACATACTCGATGGTAATGAATGTAATACAAAAATTAATTTATTACCTCAAATAGAACATGATCAAATATTCATTGGCTCACTCTTTGAGTGGAGTAAGTAATGCGGCAGAGATCGATCTCTTCTTTTGACCCCATGGACTAAGAGTCAGAGGGGGGAGAGAAAATCATTCTCCTCTTCTGACCTGATGAGTCTTGAGCAAGAAAGCTTCCCCTATTAATTTGTATGAGGTTTTATGGGCCCTGAGACAGTCTCAATTTTACATGAGCTTGTATGGCAGAAAAGATTCAGATTTTTGTCCTGATGGGTCTCGAGTCAGAGAGTTCTCCCAATACATTTGTATGGGGGGGGGGGGAGGAATCAGACTCCTGTTTAGGGGTTTTTGGGGTTCAATTCATAGAGTTTTCCCATTCATTTGCATGGATGTCTCAGAAATCCCATTAATCTTCCACTAAGGTGGTCTTTCGAAAATCGTCAATTTTGATCCGATTGACTTGAGATTTGAAAACGATGTATATTTCAGGTCACTGAATTAAACGAACTAATTATTTATGAGGTCAACATCGACCAAAAGGTCAACAGAGACCCAAGGTCAACAAACTAAGGTGGTCTTTCTAAAATCCTCAATTTTCATCCCATTGAGTTGATATTTGAAGAGGATTTGCAGATCAGGTCACTGAATTCAACCACCCATTGTTTTTGAGGTCAACATAGGCCAAAAGGTCAACGTGGACCGAATTTCTAAAATCGACAATTTTCAGCCGATTGACTTGAAATTTGAAGAGGAGATGCATATTTGATCATTAAATTCAACCACCAATTATTTTTGCGGTCATATTTGTTTTATAGGTTTTGCAAGTATCGTGCTTTGCATGACGTCTTCTTGTTTGTTTGTCTGTTTGTGTGCAGGATATCTCAAAAAATTAAAGACAGATTCAGATTAACTTTTGTGGGCAGGTTGGATTAGTCCATTTGCCGTTATTATGTGTTCCATTGTCAACCTTGTTGATGTGGAAAGTGTATGGTTTTATGATTGTTTTGGACTAACATGGGTCCATTAATAAAATTCAGGTTGGTTTCCGGGGTGGCTACCTTGGGGAACTCCTGTAATTTGTATAAATTCAAGATGGCCACTATAGGTCAGACGATGGGGCTAAGTTTTTAATCGGTCAACATATAATCCTGTGTAATACCTCTTTTCCACATGATTTTGACATGAGGAATTCAATTTTGGGGTTATTTTTTACTTTCAGGAATAAATAGAGGTTCACATGAAATGTCCATGACTATTTTCTGCTGAAAATTATGCAACACTAATGCAAAAGTGAAGTCATGAATGGTTCACAACAGGATGTTGATAATTAGAAAGCATACACATTGTCATGTCATCATATTGGACATCTTAGGAACAGAGGACATAGAGCCTAGTAGACAACTTACGTATTGTTCATTCCCATTCATTGTACTCATCCCCTTCCGTATCCTCGTCTCTTTCCAGTTCTGCTTCGACACTCCCTTCTTCCACTTCACTTTCACTGTCCTCCACAGTCTTGTGTGAGTTGAAGCACTTGTCACTGCAACCACAAGTGCAGTATAGCGTGCAGGAGATCTTTGCATGGTGACAACTGCAACTTGCAGTACTGCAGGCCTTCCCCTCTGCTTTGCATCCACACCGCACAACATCCATGAGGTCCAAAGGGGCTGGTGGAGTAGCAGAAGTTTCTGGCACTGGGATTCCATCTCTGATGTCCCATCCATATTTTGTAATGTCAAGGTCAGGTGGGGCCTGCTGATCAGCTGATTTTGCAAGTACTGTCTGTAGATGTGCACGCAAAATATGTAGGAAGAGATTGATCTCAGTTGAAGGTAATGCCATGAGCTTGAGGGGCTTGCCAGACTTCCTTGTGTACATATAGTACCTCATCTCACTCATCGTGGTACCTTCTGGCTGACCATACAGGGCACAGAAGAATGTCCGCCCTGCTTCCATGAGCTGTTCATGGCTTGCGTTCAGCTCGCCAAGTGCGGAGTACAAACCAGGGAAGTTGCCAGCTCTCAGTGTCTTCAGGGCTGACACTTTGCCCTTGCCATATGGGTATGATGTGGTATCTGAGCCAGTGATGTAGTGCATTCCCAAAAGCTGCAGACACTTGGGGCCAAGCTGGTCACAGGTGGTGTTGATATCCCAAATTGCTCCATCCCACCTTTCCATCTGCACTGTGGCCTGGATGTTGCGCTGGTAAACCCAGTAAACCATCAATACAAAAACATCAGTGTCATCAGAGAGGATACGTATCACTCTTGCATTACATTCAGCAGCCATGAGCAGGTGTGAGATCATTGTAATGTCTGCTTCATCATGGTTGAATGCACCATGGCTACGGCTCTCCACAGTAACTCCTTCACCAAAGTTATAGGTACTCAAAACCTTGGACAGCTGCAACTTGTTCTGCTTGTTTTTCAGGATGGCGTCTCGACTAGGCAGGGGTGTGTTTATTGTGAGGTTATAGTTGATGGAACCAATGCCAGCACGTCTCACTTGTTCATGGTCCTTTGCAGAAACATCATAATATTTGTCAAAGACCAAGATCTTCTGACCAGCAATGGTTAACAGCCTTATCTTGATGGACTCAACTAAGACTGACACAGTTCCCCTGAAAGGCCAGACAATATGATAGAGAAATTGGCTTGCATCAACAATGGTAACATCTGGTTGCAGAGGCTGTTGTGCCTGAACACAGAGTTTGTGAGCCAGTGGTGCTTTGTTGCCTTTCCTTAAGCACCCATATTCATCAATCAGTGAGGGGGGTACTGCGCAGAGCTCAAACTGGAAGATAGGTCTGAGCTCCATTTGTCTTTGGTGTCCAATAGTCAGCAACCTGAGGAAGATGGTTTCTAGATCAAAGATCGTCTTGTCCCCAATTTTCACTCCTTTCTGTAAGTGCTCCATTGTCTTGATGGGGCATGAGATGGTTGCATGGAATCCACCTGGAAGGGATGCATGGAACTCTGCAACCATTTTCTGACCGATAACCACGGAATCCTCAACATTCACTTCAGCTTCTCGGGGAGCAATTCGACCATTGGAAATGTTGTACAGATGTGGTGAGTGATTCTCAAGAGGATGAGACACATTCGACAATTCAAGTAAAATCTGGCGCCTATCATCTGCATCAAGTTCTCTCCTCTTCTTCCCCTCCTCCTTGTGACGTGGTCCGATTCTTGTGTCCTTTTCTCTCACTTGGTCTTCATTGTCCTTGTTTGAGGAGTCGGGGTAGATGTGCTCCATTGTATCTGAGATGTCGGCAGTGACAGGAAAGGAATCGATCCACTCTTCTACCATCTCTGGAGAAAGAGTCATACCCTTGAGGCCACCCTTGCCAATTCTAATAGCAGTTTGTTCACCGAACTGATCAGAGCTCACACCATTCCAAATGCCTTCCTGATGACAACACACAAAAGCACCTGATATGAGCTCTGACTTGGCATCTGGTGGCAGCAGATAGCGCATCTCCAGAAGGTGATGGGTGATGTAACGGGCATAGTGATGGTGACCAGCAACAAAGAAGTAGGGAAGCATGCGTTCAAGTGTTAGCTGTTGCAGCAGAAAGTCTGCCTCCCTCTCACTACGCAGAAGTTGATGACGCAGAAGAACCCAGTGCTTCCCAGTTGGGTGCTATCTGCATGTCTCAAGGTAGCTGCACAACTCCTGGAACGTCTTGGGGCCGGTGGTGAAGAAGGAAATGAGAAGGGCAGTCGAAACCATCCAGAAGGCTCTCATTGATCGAACCCAGGACTTGCCACTCATGATTCCTGCCAGGCCCCCGAATGCTGAACTGATGCGAGTCTCAACACCAGACCCACGCATGAGTTTGCCAATGCAACCACAGAAGGACTGCACAGTGTGCATTTCCCAGGCCTCAGAATCACATTTTTAAAGCGATCAACGTCATGCCACTTGATTTGGCAAGCCACCATGTAGAGCTGGAGATCCACAGAGATGTGGACATAAGTCATTCCCATATCAGTCAATGACTTCTGAAGATACTCCAGTGACATCACTACAGTGTCTGGATGAGAAGCTTTGGCATCAATAAGGGGTCCAAACATGTAGGAACTTGCTGGCTTTTTTTCTGCATGACTGGTGAATGCTTCTTGGTTGTTGAACCCACCCCATTCCATGGCGTTCACCTGTGTGCTGACTGTGTTTAGCCACTTCATGTCCTTTTTCCTGTGCAGCAGCTAAACTAGCTTGCCAGGCACACACTTCTTGGTAGGAGAATCCAGAGGTTGCATCCACAGCCGGGGGATTCACTTTGGATGGCCCAGTGTAGTGCTGCAGAGGAAGGCTCCCTGATGAGCTGCTGCTTGTCCGAGACTGGGCAGCTTTCTTCGACAGTCGTGGGATAATAAGGTCGCCCTTCCCAGGGTGAGCATGCCCATACTCAAGAATGCCTGCAGGATGGGGTTGCTGAAATTTATGTGAGAGGACATGAGTAGTGCACCGACCATTAGGCATGAACACTTGCAGATTAAGATTATCACGCCAACAGTTCTACTCAAACCCATGAATTGGTGGAGAAGCTGAGCATTGTAACTGAGAAAATGAGCAGCGGATTTCCTGAATCTCAGGACCTCATCATATGACGTTGTGAACCCATGTTCATGAAGGAGCTTTAGAAGATCAGAACTGCCATGGCGGTGCAGTAGTTTGACAGCCAGTCCTAATGTTGTCTGATTTCTGGTACCTGTAACATGACTTTGAATTGACTGGCTCAGGCTTAGAGATTTCTTGGTCATTTCACCACCCGACACAAAGTCTGAAATCAACCTCAGTAAAGTTGGGTTTGTTGCCTTGATTGTGTTGGCTTGTGTAAATTCTGAGAGGTCATAATTGGCACTGTTGTACTTGACTGAGCGTGCCTCCTTCTTGATCTGCCTTACCACAGAATCAATACTCCTCTCATCTGCATCATCCACTTTAACCATTTTCAGATGGTTAGCAATGGACTCATGGAAACCAACAATGGTAGTACATCCATCTACCCGAACTAACATAACGTCCTTACTCATGCAGTCTGTTACTTTGCTAAACATATCACGTCGAGTGAGTTTGCCACCAAGATCACAGTACAGGGAATGCAGTTCAATGCTATTCCACATCTTTGACCTGTCACAATTCATGCGCTCTATGACGTTCTTTAGGGCATTTTCTTCTGCAACACCAGTTGGCAAATCAGCATATTTAGGGACTGTCATGAAACTGTTATTAACAGCATACATGGTATTTGCACTCAGCCGCAGGGAGATCAACCAAATGTCCAATATGTAACTTGACCGTTCTGGCTACTTCATCATTACGTTGCTCAGCGGCATTAATGATGGCATCTTTCATAGTTGGGATGGGATTACCTTCCTTGTCAAAACGTTCTTTAGTCATGCACTGACGAACACGATCCCATCTTTCTGGATGTTTGTCATCAAAAGGTAAACATTCTTTGCCACAAAAAATGCAGTCACGTTTGTAAACAAACGCACCACTGCCTGTTGCCTGTGTGCGAGATCTTGTTGTCACTGTAACACAATAATCTTCAGCTTTTCTTTTCTGTGATTTACGAAGTCTCTCAATTTTTTGTTTTGATGTGTAAGTACAGTAGCATCCTTTGTGACATTCTATGTGAACAGCATCACCACCACCATCAACAATGTCCTGTAGTTTTGCACGTAGCTCTTCATCTCCACGGGCTTTGGCACAGGAGATCAATGTCTTGATCCCTTGATCAGCGAATTTCTTCAATTCCCCTCCACCATGACACACGGGAAGAATGCACCTTGAATCAGCCATATCTGTAAAAACAAAACAATGAATTAGTAACTCGCATGATTGTCGTATGTGAGCGTCCAGTTGTCAGAATAGTGACCTTGTTGTCATTCAAAATGTATCTCACACGGCAAACAATTGCTCGGAACTCGAATATTGACCTCAAATTTACTTCTAATCACAAAAATAAGGTTAAATATCGATTCCTCGTGCCAAAATTATATGGAAAAGATGTCTCATGTGTAATTTTAAGTTCATTACCTAAAAAGTTATATTCCGGTCGATGACGGCCATCTTTTATTTGCGCAAAAATAACAGATTTTCCCATGATTGCCATCCGGGCAACCAAGCTTAATTTTGTCTATGCATGCCTGTGAACAAGAAACCACCATAAAACCATACACTTTTGAGGACAACAAGGTTACTTCTCTGGCACATGGAGTAGATGTGTGACAAGGACAAACTGATAAAATTTTGGTGAAGATCTGGATCCGGCTACTAGAATTTTTTTAAGTGATTCTTCACCATTGAGAGATAGGGTTAAACAAATATACAACATGATATCTCAAAAATTGTGGACGGATTCAGATGAAACTTGGTGGACCACTTGGGTGTGTAGCAAGGATGAATCGTTAGCATTTTGGTGAAGATCCGAATCCAGATCCGGATACGAGAATTTTTTTAATTTTTAAAGTGATTCTTCACCATTGAGAGATGGGGCCAAAATGACATATAGCACGATATCTCAAAACGTTGATGGATTCGGATGAAACTTGGTGGACACTTTGGTCAGCCATGAATCTGAAACTGGGTAGGAGATTCACATTTCAGCAGGACAATGATCCAAAGCACAAAGCTCAAGCCACACTGGAGTGGCTGAATAAGAATAAAATTAATGTTCTTGATTGGTCTAGTCAAAGTCCTAACATGAACCCAATTGAACATTTATGGTGAGACTTGAGGATTGCAGTCCATCGACAATCCCCATCAAACTTTGCCGAACTAGAACAATTTTCACCTGAAGAATGGGCAAATATTTAACAATCTTACTGTGCAAAGCTGGTAGTGACCTTCCTGAAAAGACCCATAGCAGTCATTGCTGAAAAAGATGCTTCCACCAAGTACTGACATAAGTGGCTGAATACTTTTGCAACCAGTGAATTTTGATTTGTACATGTTTTTTGAAGGTATTCCTGACATGTGACCTCCATCAACTATAACATCATTTAGTTTGATCTCTTCAGTTATGAATAAAAATGTTAATTTGGAAAAATTGTTTCTGCATAATTCGTAATTCATCTAAATGTGGGTGAATACTTTTGCAGGCCACTTTATGTTAAAGTGAGATCATAATTTCATGCTCTTAAGCAATTAAGGAGTAAGATGAATTGTACACTTGGCTTTGGAGAGGTAGGGCAGCAATCAGGTGTCAAACTGCAGACGACAACTCGAGGGAATTCACGGAGCTTGAAACGCTGCGAACTCCACGAGAAGGATGTGATTCATGCAGACTGGTTATAAGTCAGGCTCCAGGCAATGCTCTTATGTTGCTCTCAAGTTCTACTTATTTATTGATGCATTTTCTTTCCTGAGGCTCAGGGAGCCAATAAATCGTGTTACATCAAAATGTGGGCAAGCATGTGACCATGCAGGTATGACCTAATGTGTTTGCTTCACTCCCATAATGATACACCTGCAGGGATTGGAGGTTGCAAGGTTTATGAGGTCATTGAAACAAATTCTCTTCCATATAGGATAGTCGGTATGCAATATCCTATTGTATGGGTTAACGTTGTCCAAAGGATATTGCGGAACCTCATATGTCTGTCTGCATGATGAATGCAGGTGGAACAGCCGGCTTATGTCTTTTACGCAGCACAGGTTGTCGTGCTCTACAATCATTCTACACTTTTTCCAATGCATCACCAGGATGGTAGTTTCGCCGAATCGTGGTCTTGCTAACCGACCAGGCTGTTTCACTCACATGAATGGTAATTTAAGGGTTATTCAGTGTCAAAATAAACAAAAGTAAAATATAGGTGGGTGAGATGGGTGAGGTTGGCAAGCGAATCAAAATCTCTTCTACATGGGAGTTTGTCTCCTCGTGCTTAAATTATACCAAACCTATGTATATGACTTGTCTTTCACCCACAATCACACAAAGCCTTAGGTTTCCATGGTTACATCAAATCATAGAATTACACGCAGCTTCACTCTTTGTCATTTGTCAGCTCCACAGTATGTTTCAGCATATGGCCCAGCACAGGTGTAAGGAGGTTTTTCCTTCCATATCGCTTCGGGCACATTATCCATATCACTAAACTTAAGCAATAATCCTTAAGCAAGCAAAATCGAAGCACGGCTTTAGCATAAGCATCGTGTTACGTAGTGAAGACGTCATATTCAATTATGAAAATGTAGTGAAGACGATAAAAAAAATTTTATCTGATAAAATGAAAATTATTTTTATCTGAGAAATCGTCAATTTTCATCTGATTGACTAAAAATTAAACAGCAATTGCATGGTACATCACTGAATTTGGAAAACAACTATTTTTTTCGATCAAAAGGTCAAATGTCAACTCGTGGTCAAATTTCTAAAATCATCAATTTCAATCTTCATCAAATGGTGGAGTAGAGCTTGTCATAAGCAAGACGCCTATTGATTTTGAGGTCAAAAGGTCAACATAGGCCAAAGGTCAGTAACTTTGTAAAAAATTTTAAATCATAAATTTTCATCTGATTGACTTTAATTTTGAAGAGGATTTGCATATCATGTCACTGAATTCACCCACCAATTATTTTTGAGGTTAACATAAGCCAAGGGTCAACAACTTAGGTAGGATTTCTAAAATCCTTAATTTTAATCCGATTGAGTTTAAATTTGAAGAGGATTTGCATATCAGGTCACTAAATTCAACCAGCAGTTATTGTTGTGGTCAAATTTGTTGAAGAGATTTTGCAAGTATCATGCTTTTCACGACGTCTTTCTTGTTTATTTATTAATTTAAATTGTTTGACTCGCTATGACCTCGTGCTCCACCATGCTGCACCACTCACTAGTGCCGCACCTGACTCCGCTCCACTCATGAAAAGGGATGTATAACAGGGAGAGGTCCAGCTATACGAACATA
>NC_140971.1:66062319-66102319 GCF_056783735.1 Eptatretus burgeri
GTTGCATCAATGAATAACCTAACCGACGCTTTAATTTGAAAGGGACATTTCACCAAGTCTTGCAGAATTAATTGCTGTCCGACGTTAAAGATCACAAAGACTAGGTAGGCCATTGTGTGTTGGCACCATGTTCAAATTCCAAATTTCTGCCCTGATGGCTGACCCTGACCATTACACAACCTTTCCCTGTGGTCCAGAAATAATGGAGCCACATTTATCAGATGTTGAGGAGGGCATCTGCTAAGTCACAAATACAGCAAAGTTTCAGTCGATGAGACACAATTCCATCCAATGAGACTTTCATTATCATCTGCGTCACCACCAAATCTGGAGGACGTGCTCGCAGAGGTATTTCCCTTTATTTGTAAACTGGAAGCTGGATGCCAAAAACCAGTGTGTTTGAGCTGTTCACCGATTATTATTGTCCCCTTTATCACATACTAGAATGTAAGACCCGTCACTTTGCTAACGAGAATACCAATCATTGTGCAATTTCTAAAAAAAATAAAATAAACGGTTGTTAATGGGGAAAATAAAATTAGGCAGTGCATAGATACCGGCCGAGCTATACACTCAGGGAGCGAGGAGGGGTAAAGTGTGAATGGTATATTCATCACAGCCTCTTTTATCAGATGCTGAATTCTGAACAACACACAATACTATAAGAGGAAGATCAAAATAAAACTAGAAAGGCACTCTGACGTCATGGCATCACCAAATATTCCTGCACCCACATGATTACATCACAATACATACTTTTACAAAGTTTGATTTAAATCCCTGAACCCAGATTCAAAATACTAAATAATCCCTGAACAGAACATGTGACCTATTAATTATAATTATTCCTGAAAACCCTGGTATCCCTGAGGCTTGGAGAATATGTGGGTGACGTTTCCCCTCGATCTGTCAAGCCACCTGGAGATGAAGATGTTTAAAGGTTTATTCTTCAAAACATAATCGCTGCCAAACCATTTGATTGGTGATGTCATAAGTGGACAACTTTTTGTTCCTAATGGACTTTGAACATTATTAATATCCACATCAAAATCAACACTTTGTCGACAATACCCACGTAACAAAACATATATACACATATATCAAAACATGTGGAGTGTGACAAGTACTCCCCCGATCTCCATTGTGGACATAGTCCGACACCAAAGTGTCACCTCCAACCCAGAGGCCTTAGCCTGGCAACTCTGTCAGACAAAGATTACATGGTCAACATCAGTTAAACATCAACCGGAGCCACCTATCCAGATTTTGGGCTTGTTTACCCTCATCAGAATGGTATCCTGATACGTATGTAACCAATGATGACCACATTCGTTGTTTAAACATCAGACGCATCTCCTGACTATTATAGTTAGCATCTCCGTGGATTATGTCTCGCACAGTAAAACCACATCATTCGCAAAGAACAACCGCCCGTCTGTTTTATGAATATTCATAGCCATCCATGAGGTTCAATGGTGTTATATTTCCTTTTTTTTGGTGCAAAGTCACAGTACAAACATAAAGGACACTTTTGGAATGGTTTTGTCCACTGTCCATCCCCCCCCCCCCCCAACCACACCTCTCCCACATTCCTGGCCTGGTTTGGTTGAGTCCACATTTACGTTTGATTTATTTTCCCAATAAAATTATTAATGTTTTATTTATTTTAAAATTTTGGGTTGCATGCACTAGCCCAGAGACAAAGTAACTTCTTCGCATTTGAATTACCATTATGGCTTCAGCAGTTATTGAGGTAGGTAGGGCTACAGTTTTACATTGTTTTTAGAGGGGAAGAAGCAGAAGAAGTACAAATTGGCATTTCAGCAATCTCTCGTGGTACTTTAATGATGTATTCTGGTGTCTTTTTTAAGTCTTGGTAGTTCAGAAAACACTTGATAATAAAAGTTATGGCTCTTAATGTGCTTATGACTTCACTCTTTAGTAGTTTGTAAGCCTATCATTGTGTACACTAATAAATGGGTGGCCATTTTTTCCCTCCGTATCATCCCATGATACAGAATACTACCATCCTCCATAATAATGTTAAACTAACGTAATGGCATTATCAGAGAGCTCATACATGGCATATTGTACCTGTCATCTTCACTATTTAACTTCTTATTGTCATAACTCTCTGAAATATGTGCTGTTATTACTGAATTGCAACAACCATTTTAAAATGTGTATTATTTTCTGTGTACTTTGCTGTGCACTGCACTGACCAGTGACAGTTTCTCATATTATTTTTTTGTATACTTAGTCAAGGTTCGTACAAGAGCTCGGGTTCGACGATATATCGATATATCCATGATATCGATAATGTAATTCTGAATATTCTGGTATACTGAAAACAAGCTCAAATGAGCTAAGTTCCTCGTCCTCTTAATGATGACGTCATAAAAACGAATATGACCTCATTGTGATGTATCAGGTTTGCGATAAATTATCTGTGCTAATGCCCGGCTTGATTCCCGCAAACAAAATTCAAACAGCTTGCCTAGTTTCGGAGATAATTTTTAGGCGATTTCCATTAGCAGTGATATTATGACGTCAACTTTTTTTCTAGGAAAAAATTCCAAAATCGGAGATGGTTACTGCCTGCGCGTGGGCTTTCTGCATATACATGGCACATTTCACGAAGATCCGATAAAAACTCTGGGTTGTGAAACAAAAAATGTTAAAAAATAGGAATGACGTCATAAAAATTGATATGACGTCATAGTGATGTATTGTATGTGCGGTAATTCATCTCTGCTAATGCCCTGTTCGATTCCCGCAAACAGAATTCAAAAAGCTTGCCTAGTTTCGGAGATAATATTTTCAGCGATTTCCATGAGCAGAGATATTTTGACGTCATAACTTTTTTTCTCGAAGGAATTTTCAAAATTGGAGATGGTTACTGTCTGCGCAGGGTATCTTTACATGTATATGCCAAGTTTCAGGAAGTTTCGATGAAAACTGGAGGCTGTGAAACAAAAAAGTCCACAAGAAGATGAAGAACAACAACGTGAGTACGACTTAGAGATCCTCCAGGAGGACATAAAAACAACAACCTGTATAGCACTAACAAATTGAAGAAAGGTGTTTGCAATCTTTACATAGCATACATGATTTTAAAAGTTTTGATTCATCTTGGTGACACCAGGAACAGTGGAATGTATGATATCAACACATACCAGGAAGTTAGTGCAGTAGGTTTTAATTTTAACCATCAACATCCGAGCACTGTACAAGCAATCACATTTTTCTTTGCCCTTGTGGCTGTTTTTAAAGTAATTGCCAATTGATTATTATTCATATGAATCGGCTGTTCTTTAGAAGCCTCTGCCAATTACTGACATGGCGATCCGCGATAGTCATGGACTCATTCCAGTACAATGGGGATACCAGTCTGAAGCGATACCGGTATGAGGTATGATAGTCATACCGGCCTGTGCTGATTCCAAATACTGATCTCGCTTGAAAACAAAATCAGTTTTTAATCCAAATTGAAGTTGGAAGTAAATAACCATTCTCATGATGAGAAAAAAAGCCCCATGTGGGAATACTTTGAAATATTACCATGTGTCAATGATGTGTACGTCATGTATGAATGCATAATGGACCATTCATTGGATCATTACGTATTTTTGAAACCTGCGTTTAAAAAAAATATATATTATTTTTAATACCTGTATACCGGTATGAGCACACCGATATACCAGTATACACCGGTATAATGATATCGAAAAAAAATCGATACCGACAGAGCCTTCTTCGTGTGCAGCCTGTGACTGCTGGTTGCATCAGTGATTGGGAGCGCAGCTATGCTGCTGATACCAACAGAGCCGAATAACATTTAACACAGCACATATAACAAAGGGAGCAGGAGATAAGATGGGGCAAGAAAGAGAAGCACAACAACAGTAGGGAACAGCAACACCAGGGGATCTGTGTAGGAGACAGAGAGGGGGAAAGGGTGGGGTACACGGGGTAAACAATAAGGACACTACAGGGACTTTCAGGAAGGAAAACAAGGAATTTAAAGTAGGTGGGTGTTGTGTTCGTTAATGGGAGTATAAAAGATCATTGCTTTGAATGAGGGAAGAAATGCAGTATTGAATAAATACAAACCTGTTTACTTACCCTTTGATATCGGCATACATGTCACCAAAACCACCACCAAAGTCCAACCCATAGGAGTCATTTGAGGTATTGTGCAAGTTTCCCAGTTCGTAAACACACTTGGTACAATGTAGACCTCACCTCGTAAGCATTGAACATTTGCACATTTTAATACCCTTTATCTATTTCTCTACTCTGGAAAATCCCCTTTATATACTTGCTGATGACTCCACCCTCTGTCATGACATCTCTCACTCTTCAGACAGGCAAGCAGCAGCCTCTTCCCTCTCTTCAGACCTTGACAAAATCACAAGCAGGTCAAACACTTGGAATATGTCTTTAAATCCTGACAAATATCACACTTTCATTATCTCTCTGAAAGAACCATAAACATACCCTCCTCTCTACTTTCGTAACAATTTTCTTGAGTGTTCTGTTCTGTTGTGTCCTGGTCCATTCAATGTACAAGCTCTTCCACAATCCTTACGTGTATACAAAATAAAAATACAAAATCAAAAGCACCTTCAATCTGAAACAGTTTGGAAATTGTTTGGCATGTCTGCAAACCCACTTTTTTCACAAAGATGGCTGAGGCATTCACACGTACTGCACAACACTGCTGCAGGACTCAAGCCTAAAAGGAAGCATCAACATGACAGTCCAGACATCAAACTTGGTGAAGCCTCATGCAATCTACTCAACCTCTAAATTCTAAAGCCTGAATCCTGCTCAACTTCCTCCAAATTCTGAAACCTAAAACCTGCTCAACTAATACTACATTGTGAAGCCTGAAACCAATGAAGATTCAGAGGTCCAAAGTCTCTCTTTTTGGTGGGAGAACTCACAGATTTGCCAAAATTAGATATCTCCCCTTCGTTCTGCCGTTTCGTTTTTTTCTCCCACTCATCGCCCATTTTGATTCTGCAGTTTGATTGATTTGGTTTGTTCCATAAGTTCTGACGAGGAGCAGTGCCTCTATCATGTTGACCTCCATAACAAGCATGAGATAAAAGTTGCAATCTCATTGTTTCACTGGCAGGAAATCTGTCTTCCCTCTATCATCACGAAATATACCCCTGAGTCTTGCTGTTAATAACAGCAGTGGGAAAATGCTTCCATTATTTATTAGTTATTGATGCATCCAGTGAAGTGTGGAGGTGTCTTTGGGAAGCATAAAACTTACTGTGGCTTTCTTTCCAGAATTATCTCACAAAATGGAAATATAATTGTGGGAAATGTAGGGTAATCCCACGAGAGAGCGAAGACCACGATGCATGTACAGAAGGCACAAGTTTGGTCTTATTCTTGTCAATTTTCTGGAGTCAACTGGGAGGGTGCACGCACCTCTAGATTCCCTATATACCAGGAGTAGCGACATGGCACGTCCCGGAAATGTCTGGTCACATGGGTCATGGACGCCATTTTGTTTCCATTGATTGGTCATTCAATGAACAGACGACAGTTGATAGCTCATCGTTCTTTTTAAAATGACAGGATGCTGTGCTTTTGGATGCACCAATCGATCAAAGAAGGGTTTCAAAATGCATAGATTCCTTGCAGATGCCAGAAGGGAAAATATTTACAAAAGTAAAGTGAGTCGTCTGAGATGGAAACCAACTTCAGTGTCATTTGTGTGCCAGGTAGGTTGTAATCCCATGTGTGTACATTTATGTGTGGTGCTGTAATCATATTGTAGCTGGCAGTTGGGTATCTATCCTTACTATAATTCATGAACTGGTATTTGTGTGTTTGTTTGTCGTGCTACTCCTTCAGTTTTGGGCTGATTACATCTCGACTTGCTACATAGGGTCAGCATGACCCTAAAACGGGGTGTTTTTTATCTTCCTGGTGGTTCTGGAGGAGGGGAGGGGGGACGCAAATTCTCTATGTAAATGTTATCATGTAGTGCTGCCTCCAGGTGGGGAAGGTATTACAAGTCTCCACCATTTAGAGAACAGTATTCCTGTCCCCACGTTTTCCAGTGGCAGTGAGGTGTTTTGAATTATAAGCAGTGGGTATACTTTTGCTTCATGCATGTAATTCAGGTTATTTTTCTTTTTTTGCCAATGCAGAGCTGTCAGTTACCTATACAACGCCCAAATAAAGGTATGCTTCAGAAGAACATGTTGCATGCTTGGAACAACATCGTCCATAGGGCAGGTACTCTGATTGTATAGATAATAGGCTAATTCTGACAGTCTGTCTATCTGTCTGTCTGTCCCACCTTGAAAGAGGGAAATGCTCCTCAGAGAGAAAAGAAAGTATTCAGTAAAAGTTGCTCCAAATTTATTGACACCGATGGGAAAATTATCATTATATTTTTATCTTTAATAAAAAAACAGCGAGAGGTAAACAGGAGACGGTTTTAGGCTGTGGCCACTTCATGCTGCATTTGCATCTCGTCTTGATGTTCTTCTCTATTTAAAATAAATTCCAAAACATGAGCTCTCCTGTGATTCTCTTAACAGAAAATAAAAACTGCATCATCAGCTGTCTTTTAGATTGCTGTAAAAAGGTTTTCAAAAATAAATAAATAAATAAAAAAGGCTTCACTGCAGTACAGCTGCATATTTTGCATTTCATTGAGAACTTTCATGTAAACTCATGAGTAACAAGAGCTCCTTCCTCAAAAAAGGGGGCATTTCTTACTGAAACTGTAAAAATGGTTAAATAAACCACAAGCTCAATGTGATGATGATGGAAGTAATTGATTGGATGATGAATTTCATGCACTCGCAGAGTAGCCGCCCGAAGAGATCTTGTTCCAAGCATGCAACACGTTCTTCTGACGCGTAACTATATTTGGGCGGTGTATAGGCAACTGACAGCTGCCTCAATTGTTCCCGGGAAAACAAAAATCCCGGATTATGTGCATGAAGCAAAAACTTACCGACTGCTTGGAATTCAAAACACCTCGCTGTACTGGAAAACGTGGGGACAGGAATACTGTACTGTAAATGGTGGAATCTTGTAATATCCTCCCCCACCTGGAGGCGGCGCTACACGATACACATTTACATAGAGAATTTACATCCTCCCCACCCCCCCCCCCCCAAGACGTACACTAATTAGGGTCATGCTGATCCTCTGGAGCAAGTCTGGATGTAATTGGCCCAAAACTGGAGGAGTAATAGCATGACAAACACACAGAAAAACACACAAACAATCAAACATCGTTGCCCAGGGATTAAAAACTGCATGCTCATCAAACTTAACCACAAAGGGAAGGTTAGTTCAATTATAATCATTTCATTTCAATTTTAACCACGGGGTTGAATTGAAAAATAAGAAAATCATGATCATAATGAATTATTTTTTTTATTATTAAATGATGGCAACGATGTAGATGAAAGACCATGAATGATAATCATTTTCTTAAACAGTTCCAATTGTTCTCACCTTCTTGTGGGGTTGGCCAGGACAAACGGTCTGGCCCAAGTCTTTCAGCAACTGGCTGGACAGGCCTGACGTTCGACAATAGGTGATTTCGGCAGGTATTTGTCATTTGTGTTCCAGGTGTTGGCAATAACTCACATAAACTTCACAAAAGACACCATGGGGTGTTTAACATTTGCTGACAGATGGGTATTCCAACTTAACAGCCGTCTGATGGACGACACGCACATTGATGAATCACCATGCCTGCGGAACATCAAGTTGGCCGTTTATAGCTGGGTCGGGATTCAAACCCAGACGAGACAGCTCAGAGAAAAGTGTGCATACCTCGAAGCCATCCTATCAGCCCAAAGAGCTTCACTGATACTGCAAGTAAATTATTATACTTTCAGATTTCAGAGGTACTGATTGATTAATTGTAAATAATATTAAATTCTGTTTCTGCCCTTTCCATGCTCATTCATTGACATAGCAAGTGTAGTAGATAGAGCAATTGTTTGCCACTTTCACAAAGTTAGTGTTAAACTTCACAAGTCTTGCCATTTTGCATTCATTGTTAATAATGACCAGTGGGGGGCAAAAATCGATATTTCATTCAACCTTCCTCACCCCTCTAATTAAACACAGAGTCACCCAGTAAATACTCTCGACATGTCATGATCACAGAAGCATAGGTTCTGGCTCATTGAGTTCCACGGACAAGGCAAGGCAACTGCAAGGGTTTGCTTCTTAGAATGCATGGCACCTGTGCAGAAGCTGAGAAGGGATTTGAAATCGCAGTGGCGGAGTCACTGTAGCATTTTCATTTTTGTGGGACTGAGACAAATGGGTGTGACTGAATGTTTTACCTCCAATCGAAATCCTGTGAAGCCATGGAGGGACACCCATCCTCACTTGGAAAAAGACAATCCGAGATAAAAGACCTCGATATAAAAGGAAAAAAAGTTGAATGTCTTCCCTTCCTACTTTTCTTCTTGAACAGGAAGGCATGCAAGGCATGCGCATGCACGTGCGCGCACACTCACACACACACACACACACACACACACACACACACACACACACACACAAACACACACTTCTGCAAGATCAAAATTGAAATGAAATTCCGAAAACAGTTAAAACATGTCTTACATAGTTAACCACCATGTAACAAAACAATGCTGTACATCAGGGAAAGGGCAAAGAGATGGACTAACAATCCAATCCCAAACACCAGGCAACAACCTTTCCAATCACCACCACCCTGCAGCAAATGATTCCGGCATTATGGAACGTGGGATTCTCCCCTCTCGCACGCTGAACAATCCTGGATTACCAGCCCACCCAGCCAGATGGCCAACAAGCCGATCACAATGAAAAATCAGTTATTAAATAACTTTCATGATAACAGTTCCATTGAACAATAACCATTTTCTCCTATCTGACAGCTCACAATGCAGTTCAGCCACAAATCAACAACAAGGGTCATCTCAAAAGTTCGGCCACCATACACATATCGATGCCTCGCCCTGTCTGCAAAACACCATGATGACAGTTCATGGCTGGGTCAGGATTCAAACCCAGGCTGGAGAGTTCAAAGGCTAGTGTATGTACCTTTAAGCTAACCTGCCAACCCCAACAATAACATTGTAATGGAAATATTGTATCACTATGGAAATGAACACCAGACATTATAATGCAAAATTTCAAAATATACTGCAATTAAAAAGTAGTATCAAGTATGATAAAAAAGGTAATTGTTTTGAGATTAAAAGGAGAAAACACATTTAAAAGTGAATTAGAACGGCACTCAGAGTGCATCGTCTCGCCTCACATGTTCATTCTGAACAAAAATACCATCTCGTTAAATGAACATGCTACTCATGCTACATCTCGTTAACTGAACATGCTACTATTATGGCCCACTGCTATTATGTACTGCACTACGGCCCATATACTTGTGTCATCCATGCACCTCATTATATCACATCATCTCTTAGCATGGGTCATGAACATCATAAGTTTATTTCTTCACTCACATCAGGTCATACATCAGATATATGAAGTTTCAGATTTTGTGAATAAATGTTTCAATTCAACCAATTATGGCTCATATACCACTTCACTGATGACATCATCGTTATTACCCTCTATACCCCATGGGGGGTTGATGACGTATGCCAAGTTTCAATTTTTTCCAGAGTGGTTTTGGAGAAAATGATGTGCAATTTTTTTTTTAATACAATGTGGTGCCATATCATTGTGACCTATGACATCAGAGTTAGCAAAAAAAATATTCTCTATGGGGAGTCCCTCCGATGTTTAAAGTTTCGCATCGATCGGACAAGCAGTTGCAGAAAACCATTTTTGGATAAGGATTTCAATTCAACCAATTATGGCTGGAATACCACTTCACTGATGACATCATCATTATCACCCTATATACCCCATGGGAAGTTGATGACATATGGCAAGTTTCATTTTTTTTCGTTCAGTGGTTTCAGAGAAAATGATGTCCAATTTTTTTTTCCTTTAAATCAATATGGCTGCCCTACCATGTGACCAATAAAATAGTCTCTAAGGGGAGTTTCTACTATGTTTAAAGTTTTGCATCTATCGGCCAAGTAGTTGCAGAGAAAACCATTTTTGAAGAAAAATATATAGACAGACACACACACACATACACAAAATCTTGCATACCCTTCAGGGTGAGACTAAGAAAGGTGGTAAACAGAGGTGAGAAGTAAAAAAAAAAAGTGAGGGCATTGGCTGATGTTCCACAACATGGTCAAGGATGGGTGTGCACGCCCTATTAGTACGAGGTATTCGTAAATCAGATTTGTTACACATTCTGTGAATAGATCATAATTTTTGGCCTTCAGGATTCGTCAAAGAAATTAATTAATCAACAGTTTTCAACATTTTCCATGCAAAGGTACAGTTTATATCCTGAAGTTATTATATACGGTTCCATTTGCCTATTACATACCCAAAGGAGAATGTAAAAAGAGAAAAAGAAACTTGAGAAACGGAAGATAATTGGGGGAGAAAATGTAAGGAGATGAAGATTTGGAGATGAGATTGGAAGAATGTGGGGAAGGGGGAGATAAGAAGAATGTAGACCCTATGGTGAAGGGGGGCAGGGGCAAGGGGCAGTCATGTTTTGGCATATTCTGCAGGTTGGAGGTTAATTTTTCCATAATCGGTCAAGGAGACATCTTTTTTTCATCCATCATATGTATGCGTTGTGTGTAGTTATCTTACTGTATAATTGGAATACTTATGAACAGGAGGACCTTTTTAAAGTTCCATGTCAGATCTTATACGAGGGTCAAAAGGAAAGTAATACCTCTTACTTTTCAGTTCGCAAACAAAGCGTTGTAGAAAAACTACATGAGATCACAATGAAAGGTTTTTTTTAATCTCCTGCCCATTTTAAGTTGAGTAAAAATGTGATCGATCATGCGACAACATCAAACAACACTTTCAAAATGGCTGCCCCGCAAGATGTTTGTACGAAACAGAGAACAGTAATTGACTTACTTACTGCAAAATTTCTGCTGTTCCTCCAGTGGATTTTCATGGGCATTTAAAGAATATGTACGGCGACTCTTCCATTGATTCAAGCACCGTTAGACATTGGGCAAAGCCTTTCAAGAGTAGGGAAACCGATATCGACAACAAGCCTCAAACTGATCGGCCTGCAACTGCAGTGACACCAGAAAACAAGAGTCCGATTCATTAAAGTGCATTGCAGTTTATGGAGACTATCTGGAAAAATAACTTCAAATTTTCCACGTATGTATGCATATTCCCTGCAATTTTCATTGTAATTGGAATTATATTTAGTGAGAAATAAAATAAGAGGCATTACTTTCGTACTAAGACTAGTACATATGCTGAGTCCAATTCATGACAAGGTCAGAACAAAGGAGACCCTTCCAAACCCAGATTAAGGGTTTGTTGAAAGCAAAAGCAGGGAAAGCCAACAAAGTGTTTCCATGACATTCCAAAAGTTTTATTAATCAAAATCTTCGATTGATATTGCAACTTTATTAACATAAAATAAGAGCTTGTGGGGCTTTCAAAAAGGTCTGTGAACAATGAAGAAACTCACATTAACCCAAGAGATGATTAATCCAAAAAAGTATAACGAGGGGTACACTTAAGAAAAATACATTTACATATTTATTCCGAATTAAATGTACTTATTTCTTTAAAGATATACGTATGTGGAAAAATGTTAAAGGTCCACAGAAGCAGAAATTCATGTTTGGTTTAATGAATAGATATGGCTTCACGTAATACTTAATTGTTATTCCCTCCACCACCGAAGGTGAAAGAAGTAATGTTTTCACCCCTCTCTGTCTGTTTGTTTGTGTGAACGATATCTCAAAAAGCTGTGGACGGATTCGGATGAAACTTGGTGGACAGGTTGGGTGTGTGACAACGACGAACTGGTTCGATTTTGGTGAATATCCGAATCCGGATCAGGATTCGAGAATTATTTAATTTTCTCAGTGATTCTTCACCATTGAGAGATTGAGCCGAAAACGATGTACAACATAATATTTCAAAAATGTATTGGGCCAGATATGGTCTCGTGGATCAGGCATTACGTGGCAGAGGTACGCGCTCAACCGAGTGCCCTTTGAGTTTTTTTTTTTCTTTAACCCTTTGAACCCTGAGCTCCGTGGATTTTTATCTCCCCCACCCTGGGCTCTCGATAGAAAAATACAGATACTCTGGCATTCGGAGTTTTTGACTAGCAGCTGGTAAACCAGCCACTCAGGTATAAGGAGGTTTCAATAGTGGCTAGTAAAATGGCCACTCGGATTTAAAGGGTTCATTAACATCTTGAAATGAAGATTTTAATGTTTTTTTTTTGGTGTCCTTGTATGCTCAATTGGCCCCGCCCACCCCAAAATGGCAATGTGATTATGTCATATATCATGTGACCCTGCACGTCATATCAAGGATACTTTTGCTGTGAGACTTATGTTTACGCCGCAGATATGCTCTGAACTCATAGTACTGATGTACTCATAGTACTCATAGTACATCAGCAGTACTGATGGAGTACTGCTCTCCCCTCTGGGCTGGTGCTCCTGCCTCCCACCTTTCTCGGCTTCACGCTGTCGAAACCAGGGCATTTAAGATCATCGGCATCTCCCGCAATGAAGCTGAGTCTTTGGGCCTCTCACTCAATCACCGCAGGTTGGTCGGTGGTCTTTCTGTCTTCTACCGAATCCTCTCCAGCCTTGCCCCCCTGCTCTCTCTGCGATTTGTCCCCACCACATTTCCACAGGGCGCACAAGGTCCGCCAACAGCCCCCTTCTGTTAAAACTACCAAAATCACGAATCACTGCTCATCTTCACTCTTTCATTCCTCTTTTTTCCCGCCTTTGGAATAAACTTCCTCACTCTATTCTTTCCCATTCTTCCCTCCAGGCTTTCAAAACAGCTGTTCACCACCACCTCTTATCTTCTCCCATCCAAATCCTCGATCTTTTCTACCCCCGAGAATCCACCCAAGCCCACTTCCTTCATTTCTCCTGCTTTCCTTCCTGAAAGTCCCTGAAATGTCCATCTTCTCTTCGCCATGTTCCCCGTCCCATCCCCATCCCTCTCTCTTCCACAGTTCACCTAATGTGTCTGTTCCCCACTGTTTTGTCCCTTCCACTCCTGCCCCTCTTGTCTCATGCCCCTTGCTGTGAGTTGTGTGTTAGCTCTCATACGAGCCTCGACCAAGGTATACAAAAACAAACAAAAAAAAAAAAAACTCTGAAAAAGTACAGAGAATGTCAGCTGGATGCATAGTTGGTGGTTGTAACAATACTGTCCAATGAATCGGTGGGAAGGATTGTTACACACACACACACACACACACACACACACACACACACACACACACACACACACACACACACACACACACACACACACACACACACACACACACACACACACACACACACGTATGATATGAGATGATATTCCAAAACGTTATGGATGTATTATGACAAAACTTGGTGGATGATTTGGTTAGGTGACAAGAAGAAGCCGATTTGATTTCTGAGGAGCAAATCCAGATACAAATCCTATCAGTGGAATACAAAACGTAAATTGTTCAGCCTGGCAGAGGTATGCGGTCTACCGAGTGTCGTTCTGGTTACTGCAATAATTACAGAGACCTGTTACATCAAAATACCACTGAGCTCCACATTTAAGCTCTAAGATTTACTACTTTACCAGTTGTTATTGCCGAGTCTTTCTTAGACGTCATCCCGATTGTTGTGAACAACAGGTATTTCATGACCTCGGGTACATACAGGTACAGTATCACAGCACCCTCTACAATCTACATCATGATTTTGACTATCGTCGTAATCTGAGGATTCTTCATCAGAAAGTTATTCATCAAATTCACTTTCTGACAGAAACTGAAGTGAGTTGTGCAGCCATTACTCTTTCTGTGCTGAGACAATCGTTTTGTCGATGACGTCACAGAGATGATGTAAGGACCATGGCAGTTTTCTGGAATTTTTCGGCAGGTTGGGTTTTTGAAAATTTTAAATAAATATAAAATAAATAAATATATATATATATATATATATATATATATATATATATATATATATATATATATATATATATATATATATATATATATATATATATATATATATATATATATATATGTATGTAAACCCTGGTGTTGGCGCAGTGGTTAGGGCAGCAGCTTGGGATCCAAAAGGTCCTGAGTTCAAGCCCCGTTGGGCCACTGAATTAATACACCAGGGGGTTGACTCAGCCTGTCATCCTTCTGAGGTCGGCGAAATGAGTACCAGTATACTGGGCCGGTGTATACCCCGGTTAAAATAGGTGTACCATATCCGTGTCGAAAGAGGCGACCAGGGTTGCGTCAGGAAGGGCATCCGGCATAAAACATGTGCCAAATCACTATGCGGATCATACGGATGATCCGCTGTGGCGACCCCCAACGGGAGCAGCCGAAAGAAGAAGAAGATATATATATATATATATATATATATATATATATATATATATATATATATATATATATATATATATGTAAAATGGCAAAATTCCACTGGGAGCATACACCAATAGGAAGTCTTCAGAAAAAGATCCCCATCCCCCCTCTTGTCAAAGAGTGTTTTGGCCTTTAACTTCTTTATACTCTTGGGAGTAGGGGGGGGCACGCTCCAAAAGTGGAACATCTTCCTTTCGGGAGTTTCTCACTATGACCTATGACAGAAACTTTCGCTTTTCACCTTACTTTTACCCATTAATGTTAAGGCCCGGTCACACCTTGACGTTTTAGCCAGCGATGGCAACGTATTAAAATGTATGTAAAACGCTGGCTTACGTTGAACTTTTGATGTTTTTTTTTAAAGATTCGGACGTATTCATAGCAACTTGGTCTTATGTATAACGCATTGGTAACGGACACAGAACGTTTCGTTGTGTTATAGATAACTTATACCAACGAATGCTGAACCTGTTGTCGGCCTACACAACCGATGCCCAACGATAGTCTAACTTAGGCATAGCGCGTTGCACACATCGCCGACGATGTCGTGACGTAGCCTATTAAAAGGCTGACGCACAACGATTCGAATCATAACTGCCGTAGAAATGGAAGTGTCAACATCGCGGTCACACCTTGGCGATCTTGCCAACGTATGCCGACCTAAGAAAAATGTGTCTAAAACGTTGGGGCACGTCAAATACGGTATGGGTAAGTTTGGTATACGTGAGTACAACGCTAAAGTACGCTATCATACGTCGTAGTAAGTAGAGTACGTCAAGAAATTTTAAACATGTTCAAAATTTTACGACGTACTCGGCGTATGACACACGTTCCGCATGCGATGGGGATAAGTTTTACACACAATATGTGGACGCTTACACACGTCCACAAAGGCTACTTATAAGCTACTCATAAGTCGAAACACGTCGCGGTAATGTCTTTTTTACGCGAAACTTATTTCTAACTTATGTTTGACGTGCTTTGAACCAATTCTTTACGTAGTCCCAACACACATCGACGTATGTAGACGTATTCCAATGACGTCTTCCGGTCGACAAAAAAAATAAATGAACGTGTTTCTAGGTTACAACTGCCATATAAAGACGTGTTCCCAGCGGTTTTGGGAATTGGTATATAAAAATGCTGCTCATAAAAGGGGAACCCAACAGTGTTTTCGAGTCCTTTTTGAGTCGATGTCCATGTCAGCAGTAACAGTATCAGTATCAGTATCAGTATTAGTATTAGTAGTAGTTTGTTCATGTTGGCAGTAGTAGGTGAGTGTGAGGGGAGGGTGTGGGTTATGATGGATCGTCCTTGCGTTTAACGATTTAACGATTTAAATGATAAACTCAACGATTTAAATGGCTGCATCTCCACTATTGAAAGTAGATGCTTGCGCTCAACAATTGGATTTTTTTTACACTCAACGACTTTTAAACGGTACCACTCAGCTATTTTCATTGTTTACAATGAACGATTTAAATTGCTGTCACTCGCCTTTGTTTTTTGACGCTGGGGTTTGGAAATTTGAAGCGTTTCTTCTGAACGTGTTAAAACGCTCAAACTCGACTATTTTAAATAGATGCTGCCGATGGACAATTGGAATCATAGCCAAGCTAGACATCGAAGTGTGAACATCCTCGTCATGCCGAAGAAAAGTTTGAAGAATGCTGCAAATAAGTGTCCTGGCCGTGGCCGTGGATGCTGACGCAAGGACGATCCATTATGCCGACGTCTTTCAGCCAATGAGTAACTTAAAAGTAACGTCTGTCGACGTGTGGCAACGATCGCGTAACGTGCCAACAACACGTTAATCGTAGGTTAGAAATAAGTTTCGGGTACGCTAAACATTACCTCGGCATGTCTCAACTTATGATTAACTTACAAGTAGCATGTGTTGACGTCTGTCAACGATCGCAGACCGTGCATACAACTTGTGGCCAGCGTAGCGGAACGTGTGAGTCATACGCCGGCATACGTCGTGAAATTTCAAGCATGAAAAAATTTGAGGACAACCAAAAAGTACAATGTTTAAAGCCAACGTACAACGATGTATGGCAGTGTTTTTCAGCGTGCTCTCAATGTTATCAAAACTTACCCATAACGTATTCAACGTGTGCCAGCGTTTTAGAAAAAAAATTCAAAAATCGGCATACGTTGGCTAAAACGTCAAGGTGTGACCGGGCCTTTAGTTGGGGAGGGAGGGAGATAAAAGAACCATTTACTTCGAAAGTGAGCCATGTACTAATCAAATTGAGGAAGCTTGGTTATCAGACAGGTGTTGTCCTAATGACCAGTCAGAGTCCTCTCTTTTAAACCACAGCCATGCTGACGCCTCTTCAACTGCCGACAAACTCTCAAAACTTTCATTCTGTCTCTACTTGCCGGGACAAGATTTTTTTACAATCGTATCGGCTGACCGACCAACTAATCCCCTTACCCCAATTTCCACATTGAAGAAGTCAGCAGCATATCCTTCTTTGTGCATCTTTGTCACCAGCCACTCATACGTAGCTCTTTTAACTTCACCAGCTTCTTACGTCCGAGACTCAAATGGTACCGTTAACTCAATAATTATGATGTGCCTGCTCAACTATGATTGAAGGACAAAATTTGGTCTTTGACGTGTCTCAGCGATAATCCCAGGAAATTTATTAATATCGGGTAGATCAGCCCACATTTTCCAATCATTCGCATCATGGAACACATGTATATTATATACATACAGCCTCCATTAAAATCAAGGAAGGTAAACTCAATGAACTCCCGTTTTACCACAGAGCCTCCAAATATATATATATATATATATATATATATATATATATATATATATATATATATATATATATATATATATATATATATATATATATATATATATATATATATCACTCACACACACACACACACACACACACACACACACACACACACACACACACACACACACACACACACACACATACACACACACACACACACACACACACACACACACACACATCCAATTTGGCTCCTCCCTCCTCTCCCCAGGCAACGCACCACCCCTTGGGAGGCATCCATAGCTCTGCCCATTTTTGCCTCTTGCAAAGTCTCCCAGCACCTCCTGGTCGAGGTTTACATAAGTGTTACACGCACAATTTCCTTAACCATAGTCCCTAACTAATTATTCCCATGCACCACCCCTTGTATGGTGCACATACAAACAAGGCATTATTTCCACTGATTTGTCCCTACTTATTACATAGAGATTAGCTCACTACCCGTGCACAGACCATGCTACTCTATACTTATTTTTCATGCTATTCTATTCGTGAAGTGTTATGGCAGATTGTTGAACGTGGTGCAGTGTGTCGGGCCTTGTTCAAGTTTCACTATTAATATATTTATGGTGCAACATACACTGGCTGAGGTTTTACTATGAGCCAAAACCAGAAGAAAGGAAGAAAAAACAACAATCGGAGCAATCAGGTATCTTCCAAGGAACCTTGATAATCAAGGAAAGCTGCTCATGTTATCAGCTGGGATGGAGACAGATATGGGAGGTACGGCGTTTGTGGCAGCCATTGGCGCTGAGGCTGCTGCTGACCATCTACTGGCAGTTGGAGAGGTTTCTGGGACACTTGTGATCCACAAGATGCTTTCATCCATCAAGAAAGAAATGCAGAAGATGTTCACTGATCTTTCACTCGAGCTCACTGGGATCTTGGACCATGTTATCTCAAAGATAGCTCAAATGAAGAACAATCTGGCTGCTATGAAGCATGTGGTCACTGAAATGGAGCATTCAGCTGAAGACACCTTAGCAAGGTTCACTGTTGTTAAGAAAGAAGAGTTGCCAAAATTAAAGGAGACTCGTTGGATCTTTGAGCGGAACTCAAAGACAAGCTTCTCTGACAGGAGGTGCATCTGAGGAAGCAAAACCTGTTATTGTATAGAGTTACTCTTCATCCGATGAGAACATATGCGAAACTACAGCAAAGACTTTGGCAAAATTACTTGAGATCCCTCAAGAGGTTGTTGCCAAAATCCCCCTCATAAATGCTCATCTTTTGCCATCCAGGAGAAATAATGAGGAACCTTTGAGAAACATCCGCTCATCAAGAAATGGGGAACCATCGAGAAATGTTCCAAACCCAATAATTGTCCGCTTTGCCCATATGCCAGACCGTGAATAAGTTATTTGTGCTTTTGAACAGCCACAGTAAAAGTGGGACCCTCATATCGATTGGCCGGAATCTGAGCTAATATCTGTCCGCACTGACCTCCCTCCGCAAAATGAAGAAAGAAAGGGGACATCTTGCAGCAATCGCCTATGGTCTTCGTAAGAAACAACATCTGTCAACTCGAATTAGGGTTAATGAGACTAAAGTTTTCCTTCATACAAGAAAGTATGGTGATCCTCCAGTGAACTGTTCAACCTGGAATGATTAATTGAATGTTTATAATGAAAGTGTAATGAAACTGTACAGTGTACATCAGTTTAAAACTCTGGGAGTGTTCCTTGTAGTACATGGACCTTAAGCAGATTATCAAATGTAATATATTTTTTTCACTATTTTGTTCTACCTATTGGATCTTTATTCCACTAGTTTTGAATGTTCATAAAATTTAGTTTCCTTGCTTAGTGTGAAATCAATAATATTAAATAGATACGAGTGAATATTTCAAAACAAATACTTGGACAAGATGTATACTTTGGTTTGGATTTTTTCTTTCTTTCTTTCTTCAGAATACAATGATATTGAGTGCAACCTTCTTTTAAGAGCAACGATGAGCTGTGACTGTTATAAAAAAAAATTCTTGCCAACGACACATCCTTTTCAGCTTGATCATGTTGCTCTGTATTTTGTATTGTTCCATCTTTTTTTCTTCCCTTTTGACCTTATATTCGGGGGCTCCTGACAATCTTCATCACAATTTAAGTATATTTCGCATTTATAAATGATTAAATCAATTTTTGATATCTTCCCTTTCAGTTCCTTGGAACCTGATGAGTTTCAAATTTGTGATGCACAGTACCACCTTGGATAAAATTAATATGTCAATTGAAAACTGTAAATTCGATGATGAGATCACTGTATCTTTAAATAATAATCAGGCTGAATTTGATTATAGTTTTGATGTAAATGATATAGTATCAAATACATCCATCCAATATCATGCAGAGAATCAGTTCTCAAATAAAAAAAATATCCCATGAACGAAATGTTTTCTCTTCATGACATGTAAACATAAGAAGTATAAATACATTTTTTGGAAATTTGAGCCTGCTTTTGGAAAAAGTAAACCTAAAAACTTCCGTGATTGGTCTCTCGGAGACGTGGCTCTATCTATGATAAACCCTGTTCTCTTTTTTCATTGCCAGGTTTTGAATTAATATAATAACAAATAATAGGCTATATAGAGGAAGTGGAGTTGCATTGATCATTTTCTTAAATTATGATTTTAAGATACTTTATGAGTTAAATTTTATGACTCCTGTACTAGAAACGATTTTTATAGAAATTATTAATCCTGGTAAGAAAAAAGAAAGAAAGCAAAATTGATCAGTGTTATCGACGGACCACCAGGCTCAAACTCAAATCAAAATACATTCTTAGAAGAATTTCAAGTTCTATTGTGAAATCCTAATCCGGGCGTAGTGGCGTGCGCTTGTAATCCGGCTACTCGGAGGCTTGGGTTGGAGGATCGCTTGAGGACGGGTGCTCTGCGCTGGACCACGCTATGAGAGGGTGTAGGGCAGCCCGGAATCATGGCGAAACCCAATCCTTATCCCTGTGTCGTAAGAGGCGACCAGGGTTGCGTCAGGAAGGGCATCCCGTGTAAAACCTATGCCAAATCAGTATGCGGATCATAACGGATGATCCGCTGTGGCAACTCCTAACGGGAGCAGCCGAAAGACGAACAACATTGTGAAATCCTATATTTACAGACAAACACTGCTTTTTGATGGGTGATTTTAATGTTGACTTTCTTCGTTGTAGCCAAAACTCTTTCGCAGCAAGAGTTTTTGGACATAATATTGGCAACATCATATATTTTTTCTTCCCTTTTAACCTTGTATTCCTTATATTCCTTTTGACCAATTATAGGCAGACCAACAAGAAAAACTGAACAATCAGCTACGTTGATTGATAATATTTTAACGAATGCTTATCCACTTCGTGAAGCAGGAATTGTCCTATCAAACATTACGGACCATTTTTCCAGTCTTTGCCCAAATACCTGATTTAATCTCTCACCCTAAATCTACTGTTAATAAACTAACTCACAATTTGACTTCTGAAAATGTTCGTAAATTATTGTTTTTTAATCTAAGTATAATTGATTGGTTTGAGGTCTTCGTCCTGCAAGATAGTAATAAATCTTTTGATAAGTTTATAGAAATATTAACTCATATTTATGATGAAACAATCCCTTTTACAGACATTAAAATCTTCAAACTATAAGAGTTCCAAGATCTTCATGGATCAACAAATCCTTATTGAGATCAATAAATAGAAAAAAAAAAGTTATATTACAGGTATAAATGAAACCCCATTGAATAAACACGGATTAAATACACCAATTATAAAAATGTACTTATGAAACTTTGAAGAACTGTAAAAAGACATTATTTCTCTGAACAGATACATGAGAATAAAAATGATTTTCAGGGCACTTGGAAAATCATAAATGGAGTTGTAAATAAAAGGAAGTAAGACACTTCATTTAAACAACTTAAGATAAATAATGTTACAGTTGAGGATGAAAGTGTTATTGTTGAACATTTAATGATTATTTTGTAGATATTGGACAAAATTTAGCCGGAGTATTCCTGTTCCAGACAGAAGTTTTACTGATTTTTTTTTGGATGAGCATCCCAATACAAATTCATTATTTCTCTTTCCAACTCATGCAGCTGAAATTAAGGCTATTGTAAATCATAATATAATGGGCGTAAGCCTGGAACTTCTAACACACTTTTCTCCAAACATATTCTGTTCATACTTCCGAAATCTTCACATTATGTGTTCCATGTATTTACGCAGGTGATAGCGGATTCAAAAAAATCGAATATAGATAGAATTTTCAAAGAGGGAATCGTTGACGTCACAATCAGAAGCGTTCGGCAGCAAACCGACGGCCGGGTCCCAAACGATGTGCTTTACTTAACCGAGTCCATGAGTTCAGGATGTATGGTCAACTCAGCATTTATGACTTTTATCCTGCCATGTTGTTAATCTGTTGGTAGGGGTAATATAGATACGATGAATATGTCAAATCGTTTGTGTTACTCATCCGGCACTATGTGTCAAGGCCAACAATCTAAAGCGACCGGTCTCAAACACTACTATTGGGCACCCAGACACGCCACCAATATGAACTTAGCTGTTGAATGCAGTGCAAAACATCCAAAGAAACTACCATAACCGAGTATTGTGATCTGTCCCGCCCCCCATACCCGTCGTAGACGGGTATCTGCTAGTCATTTCAAAAACAAGAAGAGCACAGATCATGATAGAATGAATAATGTCCTGGTTAAACATATACTTCCTGAAATTATAGTTCCATTAACTCATATATTTAATTTGTCTCTCACCTCTGGACTTTACCTGACAAAATGAAAATCGCCAAAATTGTTCCTATTCTTAAAAACGGCGACTCTCAAGAGGCTTGCAATTACTGCCCATTTTCATAATTAATAATTTTCTATAAAATTGTTGAAAAAAAATTATATTTATTCAAGTGATTAATTTTCTGAATGTATCTAATGCTCTACGTAATTCACAATTTGGTTTCTGTGAGAAACACAATACTACACATGCTTTACTTGCATCCATTTATAAGGTTGTAAATGCTATTGATAATTCTCATACCATCGGTATTTTTCTTGACTTCTCCAAGGCTTTTGATACCATCGATCATAACATTCTTCGGCATAAATTATCATGCTATGGAATTAGAGACATGACCTTGGAGTGGTTTGAGAACTATCTTACAAATAGGAAACAGTTTGTTGTGCTGAATAACTGTGAATCAAGCAATAAACAATAAATAAACATGTGGTGTTCCACAGAGCTCCATATTAGGGCCTCTGTTGTTCATTATTCTATTAATGATTTCTATAAATCCTCCAATGTATTGTCATTCATATTGTTTGCTGATGACTTAAATCTATTTTTTTCTCACTCAGATCCATACATTCCAGTGGAAACAGTCAATACTCAAAGAAAAAGGTGTTTTTGATTGGATAATGGCGAATGGGTTCTCGTTAAACTTAACGAAAAACCAACTACATCGTTTTTAGTAACACAATCTCCAAGGACCCTTTCTTATTCACAAAAAATGTTTAAGCAAAGTGGAGACCACCACATTTCTTGGTGTTGTAATTGATGAAAATTTGTCATGGACAATGTATGTGAATAACTTGTGCAAAAATATTTCTGGAAGTGCTGGCATCATTAGTAAGTTTTTTTTTAATTCCCAAAAGAAATACTTATTTCATTATATTCTACCCTGATCTTGTCTAGACTGAATTATTGTTCACTTGTTTGGGGAAATTTCGTAAAGTTGCAGATAGATAAAAATTTAATGATTCATAAAAGAGTTATGAGATTTATTTGCAACAAAGGCTATCGAGCCCTCTCCCCTCATCCCACTACCCATTCCCCATTTTTATCCATCTTATCTTTCCTGTATTTCTTCTTCTTATTTCACTCTCTAAATCTGTGTTGTTCAAATAAGTCCAAAGTATGTAATACATGTATGTATTTCGCTTATACTGTATGTATGAAATGGGGGTCCACATAATACAAGCCTGGCTTTTAACATAGACTCCTCCACGTCACTTCATAGTCATATTGTCTTTGAACAAATTTAACACTAACACACACACACACACACACACTAACACACACACACACACACACACTAACACACACACACACACACACACACACACACACACACACACACACACACACACACACACACACACACACACACACACACACACACACACACACACACCAGAAATGTCATCAAAATCTAAAATCCCTGGCATTCTCATATGAAGAAGTTGCAAACGAATGTAGGGATTGAAGGATTAGTGGATGAATTGATTCAGGGATGGATGAATGGATGGATGGCCGAAGCAGTTAGCAAATGCATGAAACACCTACCGATCATAATTACAACCTTAAATAATGTAATTAACACACGTCATGGTGAAAGACTTACTTATATCGATCGATTCGTGAAAATTACAAATGTATGAATCGTATCCCATCATTATGCACATCCTCCAGTGAAAAGCTAACTTTTAGAAGCCTAATCCGAGCCGTCTGTATTTACAACGCTGCATGTCCCCACGCGTTCAGGATTTCATTCAGGCTTTTAATGACTCCTCTCAACCGCTGTACTCACGACACGAAAGAGAGACTCTACGGGATGTGAGCAGAGATCCCATCTGCTGCTCCTGCCATCCACCATCAAAACTGGCTGTGTTCCGTATCGATCTGCTTTTAATTAGGTGTTGTGCTCCCCAAAGGGAGTTGGAGGGATGGGGTAGGGAGGAAGTGGGATAAGGTCTGGAGTAGGGGCGAGGGGGTTTGGGGGGGGGGACAGCATGGAGTGACTATTTCATACCGAGTAGAAGAACTTACAAATGTGCTTGTTCAATTTGATCTGCGATGATTCACATCACGTGCAGGTGCACCGAACATGAGAGAATGTGAATGCTGGGACTGATGAGCTATCTGGTCTCGCATCCATGTTGTCTTTCTTTCTGCACGTCTGCCGTTTTTGTTTTAAGAGGTTGAACAACACCGGTTTCATGGGCCCAACTTTGAGCTTATCTTGCATATATATTTCACCTTTTTGGGGGTTCTTGTTTTCCAGCACCTTTGCACATTACTTGTGACCATGACATGATCACCCCTCACATGGAAGATTGCAGGTTCTCCACTTGACCACTTCCCCCATCACTGGACCTCTCAGGTTCTACTGTCAAAGTTATTCTGTTTTTTTGTTGATAATGGCCTGTAGTGTATTCCCCTCACAGAAATGTTGACAGAGCTAACTTGAAAACAATGAATGTTGGTCATTCTTCTGTTTGGGTCAAGAGGTTGTTGCATTGGATGAACAGGTGGGTTACAGAGAAGAAAACAGCATCCCAATCAAGCTCCATAGGGAGCATTTTAATGGAGGCTAAATGTCATACCAAATTAATAAATGGACTATGTCTTGTTCTCCTCACTGTAATTCTCACACAGCTACCTCAAAAACAATTAATGGTCATCATTTCAAGAGACCTTTGCATTTGGTGAACAGGTGGAGTACACACAAGAAAATAAGATCACATCCCAATTCTACAGGGAACATTTAACATAAATGCTGTAAAATGTAACATAACATAACATGCTGTTAAATAATGAGATTAAATGTGGACATAAATGAAACATATGGCAGCTTTGCTGCTGGGTAGCTATCATTTCTTGGAAGCATGACTGTGCAACTGATGATGTGCCCCTCTACCAGTACACTGGTACTAATTTCTCCGACCTCAGAAGGTATGACAGGCTGAGTCAACCCCACCTGGTGTTAATTCAGCAGAAAACGGGTCTCGAACTGAGGACCCTAAGATCCTAAGTTAGCCACCCGAGATGCTCAGCTAAAATCCTAAGCCAGCCTAAAGGCCCGGTCACACCTTGACGTTTTAGCCAGCGATGGCAACGTATTAAAATGTATCTAAAACGCTGGCTTACGTTGAACTTTTGATGTTTTTTTTTAAAGATTCGGACGTATTCATAGCGACTTGGTCTTATGTATAACGCATTGGTAACGGACACAGAACGTTTCGTTGTGTTATAGATAACTTATACCAACGAATGCTGAACCTGTTGGCGGCCTACACAACCGATGCCCAACGATAGTCTAACTTAGGCATAGCGCGTTGCATGCATCGCCGCCGATGTCGTGACGTAGCCTATTAAAAGGCTGACGCACAACGATTCGAATCATAACTGCCGTAGAAATGAAAGTGTCAACATCGCAGTCACACCTTGGCGATCTTGCCAACATATGCCGACCTAAGAAAAATGTGTCTAAAACGTTGGGGCACGTCAAATACGGTATGAGTAAGTTTGGTATACATGAGTACAACGCTAAAGTACGCTATCATACATCGTAGTAAGTAGAGTACGTCAAGAAATTTTAAACATGTTCAAAATTTTACGACGTACTCGGCGTATTACACACGTTCTGCATGCGACGGGGATAAGTTTTACACACGATATGTGAACGCTTACACACGTCCACAAAGGCTACTTATAAGCTACTCATAAGTCGAAACACGTCGCGGTAATGTCTTTTTTACGCGAAACTTATTTCTAACTTATGTTTGACGTGCTTTGAACCAATTTTTTACGTAGTCCAAACACACATCGACGTATGTAGACGTATTCCAATGACGTCTTCCGGTCGACAAAAAAAATAAATGAACGTGTTTCTAGGTTACAACTGCCATATAAAGACGTGTTCCCAGCGGTTTTGGGAATTGGTATATAAAAATGCTGCTCATAAAAGGGGAACCCAACAGAGTTTTCGAGTTCCTTTTTGAGTCGATGTCCATGTCAGCAGTAACAGTAACAGTATTAGTATTAGTATTAGTATTAGTATTAGTATTAGTATTAGTAACAGTATCAGTATTAGTATTAGTAGTCGTAGTAGTTTGTTCATGTTGGCAGTAGTAGGTGAGTGTGAGGGGGAGGGTGTGGGTTATGATGGATCGTCCTTGCGTTTAACGATTTAAATGATAAACTCAACGATTTAAATGGCTGCATCTCCACTATTGAAAGTAGACGCTTGCGCTCAACAATTGGATTTTTTTTATGCTCAACGACTTTTAAACGGTACCAGTCAGCTATTTTCATTGTTTACAATGAACGATTTAAATTGCTGTCACTCGCCTTTGTTTTTTGACGCTGGCGTTTGGAAACTTGAAGCGTTTTTTCTGAACGTGTTAAAACGCGCAAACTCGACTATTTTAAATAGACGCTGCCGATGGACAATTGGAATCATAGCCAAGCTAGACATCGAAGTGTGAACATCCTCGTCATGCCGAAGAAAAGTTTGAAGAATGCTGCAAATAAGTGTCCTGGCCGTGGCCGTGGACGCTGACGCAAGGACGATCCATTATAGCGACGTCTTTCAGCCTACGCGTAACTTAAAAGTAACGTCTGTCGACGTGTGGCAACGATCGCGTAACGTGCCAACAACACGTTAATCATAGGTTAGAAATAAGTTTCGGGTACGCTAAACATTACCTCGGCGTGTCTCAACTTATGATTAACTTACAAGTAGCATGTGTTGACGTCTGTCAACGATCGCAGACCGTGCATACAACTTGTGGCCAGCGTAGCGGAACGTGTGAGTCATACGCCGGCATACGTCGTGAAATTTCAAGCATGAAAAAATTTGAGGACAACCGAAAAGTACAACGTTTAAAGCCAACGTACAATGACGTATGGCAGTGTTTTTCAGCGTGCTCTCAATGTTATCAAAACTTACCCATAACGTATTCAACGTGTGCCAGCGTTTTAGAAAAAAAAATTCAAAAATCAGCATACGTTGGCTAAAACGTCAAGGTGTGACCGGGCCTTAACATCCGAAGCCAGCCACTCTAGCCGCTCAGCTAAGATCCTAAGCCAGCCACCCGAGCCACAAAGCCAACACCAGGCATAAAACGCATTCTCTAATGAATGCACATGAGCAAGTATCCTGACATTCCTCTTCCTTTGACGTCACGGTTTAGCCCTGGAAAGTCCCTCACACTTCGCAACACTGATATCATTTATTACCTCCACCACTGAAGATGAAGGAGGTTATGTTTTCACTCCTTTCTGTCTGTTTGTTACTTGGCAAAAATTATTTTTGCCAATTATGTTGGTCTGCAGCGTTTGTCTGTTTGTATGTCTGTTTGTTTGTCGGGCAAGGACAGCAACGCAAGATTTTGGTGAAGATCCGAGTCCAGATCCGGATCTGAGAATTTATTAAGTGATTCTTCACCATTGAGAGATAGAGCCAAAAACGATATGTAGCACAATATCTCAAAAGGTTAGGGACGGATTCAAACGAAACTTGGTGGACAGGTTGGGAGTGCCACGAGGAAGAATTGATTCAATTTGGGTGAAGATCCAAATCCAGATTTGGATACGAGAATTATTTAATTTTTAACTGATTCTTCACCGTTGAGAGATGGGGCTAAAAATGATAGATATTGCATGATATCTCAAAAAGTTGTGGACAGATTCGAATGAAACTTGGTGGACAGGTTGGGTGTGTGACAAGGACTAATTGATTCGATGTTGCTGAAGATCTGAATCCAGATCCGGATTCGAGAATCTCTCAAGTGATTATTCACCATTGAGAGATGGGGCCAAAAACTATGTACAGTATGATATCTCTAGAAAGTGTAGACTTGGGACAAAAAAGGTGGAGAGTTGGTTATGTGACAAGAACAACCTGATTCGATTTTGGTTAAGGTCCAGATTCAGATCCGACCTATCAGTGGGACACACAATTTAAACTGTTCAGCCTGGGGGAAGTATGTTTTCTACGGAGTGCCGTTCCGTTTTGCCAAATTCTCACTCCATGAGTGATTTTCATCTCTTTGTTTGTGTGCAGGATATCTCAAAAAGTTGTGGACGGATCCAGTTGAAATTTTGTCGACAGGTTCAGTGTGTGACAAGACCGAACAGTTTAGATTTTGGTGAAGATCCGGATCCGACTACGAGTATTTAAGTGATTCTTTACTATTGAGAGATCGTGCTAAACTGATATATAGCATGATATCTCAAAAAGTTGTGGACGGATTCAGACAAACCTTAGTGGAGAGCTTAGGTGTGGGATAAGGACGAATCAATTTAATTTTTGTGAAGATCTGAATCCGGATCCGGATACGAGTTTTATTTAATTTTTCAAGTGTTTCTATACCATTGAGAAATAGGGCCAAACACGACATAGTACTGTATAGCATGATATTTCAAAAATGTATTGGGCCTGATATGTTCTCATGGATCAGGCATTAGGTGGCGGAGGTATGCGCTCCACTGAGTGCCCTTCTAGTTTTCACATGTATTACACTGGTCAACAACAAATTTGTTGTCTGCATTTTTTAAGCTGATTTAGGACGAATCTGATGCGCTGAATCCAAAACTCACATTAGTTTTGTTCAATCAGGTCAAGTTTTTGAGATATGGCCACATGTCGTTTTTTACATTTTTGTTCACATGTACGCATGTGTGGAGCATTTTAGAAGAAGTTGGTGGGGGTAAAATGTCATGTCAAATAATTGTTTTGATTGGAAATAATTATTTTAATGACAAGAAGTATTCAGGTACGATAGTTGTGGGTGATTATGTCGAAAAGGGATCAGTTTGAAGTCATAAAACCTCAAAATCTTCCAAAAATTGGTGAGGCAAAGCATAAAGTTCGTGGATCAAAACTAAAGTTAATGGGGCAGATTTTGTAATTATGTGATACAAAAAAGTTGTATTTCTTGAAATAACGAACTCTGAAGAATGTACAATACCTACATGCGCCAATTTATGACATGCGCTTCTGCTCAAGCTTGGAGTGCCACAGTACGAACCCAAAGATTGGAGACTGTTCATTGACAGCAGCAAGCGATCACTGAAATGTGTTCTGCTACACAACGGCAACCAGTTTGCCTCTGTACCCATCGCTCACTTGACTACACTGAAGGAGAAGTATGAAGCGGTGAAGTACGTGCTGGAGAAAATTGGTTATGATCAGCATAAGTGGTTTATTTGTGTTGACCTGAAGATGGTGAACTTTTTGTTGGGACAACAGTCTGGCTTCACCAAGTACCCATGTTTTCTGTGCATGTGGGATAGTAGGGACCATGCTCAGCATTACACGAAGAAGGACTGGCCTGTGCGGGAGGAATTGGTGCCATGCAAAGAAAGGAACATCATCAACGACCCTCTGGTGGACAGAGACAGAATACTCTTCCCACCGCTGCACATCAAGCTCGGCTTAATCAAGCAGTTCACCAAGGCTCTGGACAAAGATGGTGACTGCTTCACTTACTTGTGCTAGGCTTTTCCAGGATTGACCATGGAGAAGTTGAAAGCTGGCATCTTTGATGGTTCTCAGATCCGTCAGCTCATCAGAGATCCAGAGTTCAAAAACTCAATGAACGAAGTGGAACTGGAAGCGTGGAAGACATTTGTTTTGGTAGTGAAGAACTTTCTTGGCAACAATAAGGCCAGAAACTATGCAGAACTTGTCAACAACATGCTGACTGCTTTCAGAAACCTGGGCTGCCACATGAGCATCAAGATGCACTACCTATTTTCACATATGAACCGGTTTCCTGAGAACCTGGGTTCAATGAGTGACGAGCAGGGGGAGAGATTCCATCAGGACATGAAGGAGATGGAGACCAGGTATCAGGGTCGCTGGGACGCAGTCATGATGGCTGACTACTGTTGGAATCTGAAGAGAGACCTCCCTGCCGCTGAACATTCCAGGAGTTCGAAGAAACGGAAGTTCAAGCCCTGAAGTTTGAACAGTGGTGACGCAACATGCAATTTACTTGTACTTACCTTTATCAATGCCCACCATTCAGATGACAGTAATCGATGTTTCTATCATGTAATCAATAAATGTTGTTGGCAAAACATTTTTTTTCTTAAAAACATGTTTAGGATGATATGTGTTGACAAAAATCAGCTGATAATGCCACAAAAATGTAATTGATTTTGTCACAAGATCTGATTTTTTCAAATCAATTTAGCACAAAAACCTGACCTGATGGAGAGAAACGGATGCCATTTCCTGATTCAGCAGTGCCAGAATACCCTAATTCACTTGTAGAAATCTAGACAACATTCAGAAAGTAAAAAATTGTTGACCAGTGTTATTAATACAAAAATCAAGAAATCACCTCACTCTCCATAATACCTATCCCTGAGCTCGTGATCATACTGACATATCTTGTACGATTAGCTCACCTGGAACATAGTTCCATGGAGCTCATGGTATGGCGCATCATTAGTCCGTCCGCCCATCCTACCACCTGTCTGACCATCATACCACCCATCCGACCATCCAAGCTTCCATCCGTAAATACTTGCAATTTACGTTAATCTTTAAATACTGAAACTACACAAACGATTTCGATGAAACTTGACCACAACCTTCATCAACCGCGATTAAAAAAGGTGTACACCACACCGTTTGTTTACACCATCAAAGCAATAATAATAATAATCGAGCAATAAAGGGGTATACAGGGGGTTCCCCCCCCCCAAAAAAAATTGGTATTTGCTTTGTCCTCAGAAACTAGGCACACAATTCCGATGAAACTTCACCACAACCTTCATCACCCGTGGTAGACCAAAGTTTGTTCACACCAATAAATAAAAAAATCTGGGTATTAGGGGGTCTACAGTGGGGATGGTGGTGTTTGACCCCAAAATAGGTATTTGCTTTCTTCTCAGAAACTACGCACACAATTCCGATGAAACTTGACCACAACCTTCATCACCCGTGATGAACTAAAGTTTGTTGACTGCATTAAAAAAAATCCATAGGCATTTGCTTTCTTATCCGTTCAATATTTTGTGGGTCATCCACACCTTCCAGTGGTTCTGTGATTATCGTATCCAGCCGCTACAGGTTAGCATCCAGGGGTATTGCCCCAATTTTACCTCTATTAGCAAAGGTACCTGCATCTTGTGCAGAAGGAATTTAGAGTTTAGAAAAAAAGAGCGAGGTTCTATATACAAGTATACTTACAATGAATTAATCACATATGATTTAGCAGGCAATACTAAAATAATAATGAAACGATTAATGTAATACTGTCAGACCCTGACATTTATGGTTCTGCAATCCACGGATTCAGCGTGTTGGCGGTTCATAAAATGTGATCTGCTTCTACATTTGCGGCCCTGTGCTTCACCTATTCATGGCTTTTCACGGGTGTATTCACGGTTTTTCTGACTCGCTTATGCATTCTTGGTCCTGTGCTGCTCTTATTCGTGGATTTCTCACCCGCTTCTACATCCGTGGCCATGTGCTTCACGTATTCGTGGTTTTCTGACCCGCATCTACATCCGTGGCCATGTGCTTCACGTATTCGTGGTTTTCTGACCCGAATCTACATCCGTGGCCATGTGCTTCACGTATTCGTGGTTTTCTGACCCGCATCTACATCCGTGGCCATGTGCTTCACGTATTCGTGGTTTTCTGACCCGAATCTACATCCGTGGCCATGTGCTTCACGTATTCGTGGTTTTCTGACCCGCATCTACATCCGTGGCCAAGTGCTTCACATATTCGTGGTTTTCTAACCTGCTTCTACATCCGTGGCCCTGTGCTTCACGTATTCGTGGTTTTCTGAGCCGCTTCAACATTCACGCCTGGGCTTCACGTATTCGTGGTTTTCTGAGCCGCTTCAACATTCACGCCTGTGCTTCACGTATTCGTGGTTTTCTGACCCCCTTCTACATCCGTGGTCCTGTGCTTCAGGTATTTGTGGTTTTCTGACCCACTTCTACATTCACGCCTGTGCTTCACATATTCGTGGTTTTCTGAGCCGCTTCAACATTCACGCCTGTGCTTCACGTATTTGTGGTTTTCTGACCCACTTCTACATCCGTGACCCTGTGCATCACGTATTCATGGTTTTCTGACCCACTTCAACATCCGTGGCCCTGTGCTTCACGTATTCATGGTTTTCTGACCCGCTTCAACATTCACGCCTGTGTTTCATGTATTTGTGGTTTTCTGACCTGCTTCTATGTTCACAGCCCTGTTCTTCATGTATTCGCGGTTTTTCTGACCTGCTTCTACATTTGCGGCCCTGTGCTTCACGTATTCAACGTTTTGACGCATTGAAACAATGCCCCGACATTTGCAGATTCGACATTCGCGGAATTTTTCACGAACGTATCCCCCACGAATGTCGGGGTCCGACAGTAAGTACAGTGTTTACAATACTTAATATAAAATGACAGGCAAAACAGGCAATAGTATGACACAATAAGGCAAAACTACACAATAATGACAACTGCAGTGCTTCTGGATAGCCAACATTTCGAGTCTGGTTTTTGGGTGGCACTGTGCTAAAATTGTGAGCTTGGTGATATAGATAAGAAGATGACTTGGCTGACTGCCTACCACTGGGTGGTGCTGCATGATACACATTTGCAAAGACAGAAATGGGGTCTTCCCCCCACCCTGAACCCCCAAACATGTAGGTTTGAAAATGTTTCCTTGCATCTCCATTTGCCAAGAGGATGCCAATGGCACGCAATATTATCAGATTACTACCGTTGGAGCTGGAGAGAGAAAGAGAGAGAAAGAGAGAGAAAGAGAGAGAAAGAGAGAGAAAGAGAGAGAAAGAGAGAGAAAGAGAGAGAAAGAAAGATAAAGAGAGAGAAAGAGAGAGAAAGAGAGAGAAAGAGAGAGAAAGAGAGAGAAAGAGAGAGAAAGAGAGAGAAAGAGAGAGAAAGAGAGAGAAAGAAAGAGAAAGAGAGAGAAAGAGAGAGAAAGAGAGAAAAAGAGAGAGAAAGAGAGAGAAAGAGAGAGAAAGAGAGAGAAAGAGAGAAAGAGAGAAAGAGAGAAAGAGAGAAAGAGAGAAAGAGAGAAAGAGAGAAAGAGAGAGAAAGAGAGAAAGAGAGAAAGAGAGAAAGAGAGAAAGAGAGAAAGAGAGAAAGAGAGAGAAGAGAGAAAGAGAGAGAAAGAGAGAAAGAGAGAGAAAGAGAGAAAGAGAGAAAGAGAGAAAGAGAGAGAAGAGAGAAAGAGAGAAAGAGAGAAAGAGAGAGAAAGAGAGAGAAAGAGAGAGAAAGAGAGAGAAAGAGAGAGAAAGAGAGAGAAAGAGAGAGAAAGAGAGAAAGAGAGAAAGAGAGAAAGAGAGAGAAAGAGAGAGAAAGAGAGAGAGAAAGAGAAAGAGAGAGAAAGAGAGAGAAAGAGAGAGAAGAGAGAAAGAGAGAAAGAGAGAAAGAGAGAGAAAGAGAGAAAAGAGAGAGAAAGAGAGAGAAAGAGAGAGAAAGAGAGAGAGAGAGAGAGAGAGAGAGAGAGAGAGAGAGAGAGAGAGAGAGAGAAAGAGAGAGAAAGAGAGAGAAAGAGAGAGAGAGGAGAGAGGAGAGAGAGAGAGAGAGAGAGAGAGAGAGAGAGAGAGAGAGAGAGAGAGAGAGAGAGAGATCTGTTTGCTTGCTTGAGATCTCATCGTTTTTGACTGATGTCCATTAAATTGGGCACGCAAATTAGGCCCACCTCCAGGGCAGAATGATAATGACAGAAATTCAAACTGTCATTGAGAGCCATTAGAGTGCAACACATAGTTGTAGAGATGATATCTGCTTCACAAGGAGATCAAATAAAAGCGTGAATGGACGGAAGGAATTTCGAAAGCCTCATCATTCCTGCAAGGCACAAAGCCAAGAGAAAAGGCAAAGTTTTAAATCAATGAAAAATGGATGCAGCACTCCCTATTGAGTGAACATTATTGTCGAGAATACCTGTACACCATGAAGTGTACTTAAAATACAGAGCGTTCCAAAAAGACCCGGACGACTTTGGTTTTTAATATATTTAGAACAACAAATGATACCCTTTGGTTTACGTGATAGAGAAACTCATAGCTTTGCACACACCATCAATACACTTCAATGTGAGCTCCGTTTGTAACGTGCAGGACATCAAGGTGCTACATGAGTTCTTGCCATGTTCAGCTCAGCATGATTGCATCCAGCAGTGTGCATGCAGCTGTGATCTGAGAATGAAGATCTTGCAGGTTTTCCATCTTGGTGTTGTAGACTTCTTTGACAAACTCCCACAGAAAAAAAATCAAGGGGGGTTATGTCTGGTGATCATGGGGGGCAGGCAGTTGGTTCGTCTCGGCCAATCCAGTGACCTGGAAAATTTTCATTCAGGACGGCTCGAACGATTAAGACCCAATGAGATAGAGTGCCGTGATATTGAAAAATGATATCGGGTAGTCTGTGGGAAGACTAATCCTTCCAACATGTTCATGTAACTTGTTAAGGTCACTGTATCCTCCGCAAAGAAAAACGGACCGAGCAAGTCGTCATGGAGAAAGCCACACCACACATTGACCTTTGGACTATCATATATGTGTTCAATGACCACATGGGGGTTTTCAGAGCCCCACATCCTCACAATGTGCCGGTTGACCTTCCCTGATACATGAAAGCAAGCTTCGTCTCTGAATATGACCTTTCTCAGGTAATTTTCATCATCCTTGATGTGACCGAGCATTTCCAAGGCAACCGCCTTGCATTTGGATCCATCATTAGCTTTGAGTTTTTGCAGAATCTGCATCTCATAGGCATAAAGCTTCAGTCTTTTAAGCAAAATCCTGTGTATGGTGGTGGTTGGTAGACCCAGTTCGCTGGATGCACGTCGGATGGATTTTCTGGGATGTTGTTGAAATGATTCACGCACTCGATCAATGTCTGCTTCATTTGTGCTTGGTCGACTGGTACTTTTCTGTTTCCGAAAACGTCCAGTCTCCTTAAACATCCTGCACCACTCTCTGATACCAGACTGCGATGGCGGATTCCTTCCGTACCTTGTGCAGAAATTTCACTGAACTTACGTGTCGGATCTCGGCTCGATGAACCATTAGATGCAATGAGCTTTCTCCTGTGGAGTCACCATTTTATATTATACTAGATGACCCGTGAACCCGTTGGGTTCCCGTTGTGACAGTGGTTGATGAAAAAAAAAATCATTTCAAGAAAAAAAAAAGAAGATAGCTCCAGCAAACTATACCGCGAAGCTTGTTTGCATTGATCAAATACTCCCGAAGAGAACTCGACCGAATCGGGAATTGATTTTTTAATAATTTTTTCGTTGCCCGATTTGAACGAAACTTGATACTGCACACCGCTGGCGAATTGTGAACCAGGTGGCCCTAAAATGTTTGTGCTATCCTGTACCATTTTGGCTGTATTTCGGGAACATACATACATACAAGATGAGAGTTTTAGTAATATATCGATTAAACCACCAGGCTTGAAAATAAAGAAAACTTTGAGATTCAGGATCATATAAAACAAAGGGTATCATTGTATATTAATAACCAAAGTTGGACAGATCTTTTTTGGAACACCCTGCACATCAACGTATACCGCATCTCCATATATATATATATATATATATATATATATATATATATATATATATATATATATATATATATATATATATATATATATATATATATATATATGTATATATATATATATACATACATACATACATACATACATACATACATACATACATACATATACATATATCTGTAAACACAGGCCTTTGATCCAAGTATTTATGTACAATTGGTCACTGGCTTTGACATCAATATAAATTTTTATGATCCTGAGCTATCTAAAAGCGACATATAAATGAAGAAAGTTTCAAATGGCACACCTCATCATTAATATAGCATCACATGTGGTGCGGACACTGACAACTTGCTAGTGTGCATAAACTAAACAAGTTCCCCCATAAACCCTTTTCTGCCATACACAGGACAAAGATAATCTCCATTCAAGGATGGCATTTTCGTTGTTGTTGATCTGCAAATGATGACGTTAAACTTCCCCCTACCCCCCCCCAAAAAAAAAAAACTCGGTAACATCGTTCAAGTTGCACTGCATATCGGAATCCAATTCATGATAGGACTGTTCCATGTTCCATGTTCCATTAGAAGAACATTCCAGACATTTTCCAGAGATTAAAACCGTACACCGATTCAAACGCTTTCTCAGGTTTAACTTTTCATGCTCGGCATCATTCGACCCTTTAATTGTGACGTTAACGCACAGATTCATGGAGTAAGAGAATATTTGGGAATTATAGGATAGAGTAGGAACATGTCGGAATAGAAAAGAATTTTTAAAAAGCCATCTGTCATACTTGAATGACGATCCCCTCCTGCAAACTGGTGAGTTACTTGGAACCCATGACGCTTTATTTTAATATGTCATGGGTTCCAAAGAGTCATCCCCCTGTAAACTGTTTTGGTTGAAGTTATTCATTGTTAAAACGACCTCCGTTTGAAAGACCTTTTTCCCTTCGGCTGAATTTTCCTCCTGCCCGTAATCCATAATCCATAGGTGTGATTTGCAGCACCGTATAAAGGAGCGGAATCAAGTATTAACAGCTGTTTGTGAGAGGTCTCACGTCCCTCAAACTGATGGATTCGGGAATAGAGTTGGCTTTTTCTTATTGTCTTGTTCCGTGCGAAGCAAACACTTCAAACGAATTTACAATTCATATTTACATTTCCCCACCTCTCCATTTCTCCTGGCTAAAGTGCTTCTTGAACGCCTGTAGATATTGGTTCCGCTCCGAGATTTCTCTCATCCAAAGTGTAGATGTATAACCATATGTGGTTATTGCAGTGGAAGTAGCTGCGGGAATTCTACGAGATGTGCAGAATGATAATTTACGAAAGGTCTAATCTTCATGGGGTCATTTTTGCAGGCGTATAGAGGTCTGAGCTTCATGAAGTTGGTCTGAGCTTCATGGGCTTCTTTGTGCAGGTATATAGAGATCTGAGCTTCATGGGCTTCTTTGTGCAGGTATATAGAGATCTGAGTTTCATGCCGTCCATCTGAGCTTCACAAGGTCATTTGTGCAGGTGTATAGAGGTCTGAGCTTTACGAGCTCCATCTCGTTCCTCCTTGACCTCCATACACCTGCACAACGACATGACCTATCTGCCAAAGGAATGTTCATGCCGTTTTAAGCATATGCGAACCAATCATTTAAAAGATTTGCTGTTTAATCTTCATTGTTCACAAACAAACCTTTGTGTTTTTCCAAGCACCCAGCTATGATGGCCTAGTAGTGAGTACACTAGATTGGTATTCCAGAGGTTCAAATCCAGTTTAAGGCAGCAGTATTAAGGAGGTCCATTGTAAGCTTTTGGAGAATGAGCTCATCCCAGGAGAATTACCACGTCATTATCAGATTGGCAGTAAAAACCCAGTTCACCGATTTAATCATCCCCTCGAGGCAGATCCACCTGCCCTGCCTTGTTCTATATACACCTGACTATAATCCACATATTGTAGTTGACTCTTAATGTCCTCAGGGCAACTTAGAATGTGCATTAAAATATTTCAGGTATGATAAGGTGGCGTCATCCATAACCCCTTTAGATAAATAGATAAAGCGCAAAGGAAAAGAGTGTAGGATCTGATATGTGTGCTTTGAACCATCTGCGATCATCATTGAACCATTTCATCATCGGCCATTGCTAAGTTAGTGCACATGAAAGTTTGTGATGTAATCGAAAGTTGGTCCTTTATAGAGAGAGCTAGCATGACTGCACGATTGACATGGAATACCGTCTCGATAAGTCAAGATAGTGACATCTTACTCCAATTGTTCTTAAACTATAGTGTATGTGCCGTAATTAGGTTCCTAAATTAGAGGTTGTCTGTAAAAGTACATCATCAAGTAAGAAAATAAAAGAAACGTGTCCTAAAAGATAAATTTCGTTTGTTAGGGACTGGAAGGATAACCAAGAGGTATGCACACTTGCCTCTAAGTTGTGTAGCCTGTGCTCAAATCCTGACTCAGCTATAAACTGTCATTCCGGTGTTTCGCATGCAGGGCGATTCATCAATGTGTGTATCGGCCCTCGGATGTACAGTTAAATTGGCCATACCGTCTGCAGTCATTAGTTGGTGGATTTTAAAGATCCCATGGTGTTCTCCGCAAAGAATGGGTAAATTATTGCTGGCACCTTGAACAAATTACAAATTCCTGCACCAACTCACAGGGGCACTGCATCAGCAGCACACCTGCTTCACTCCACCCACAGGCAAGTGACCGTTTGTTACGAGAGATGACCTCACTCCACAATACAAAAGATGACCGTTTGTTAGAGTTTGGTGTTTCGTTGTGACCTCCAGGTAACCGAAAGCTTCACACAAACAAATTCTTCCCGGCGATAAATGAGTTTATTTACGCCGTTTCGTTGTTACCAATGGGAGGAACTGTATGACTCCCACTTACACAACAATTTTTCTTTCTTTTTTACAATTATATTATTTTATTACTATTATTTTTACAATTATGTAGCCCCCAATTACATTATTAATATTTTTACAATTCTATAAGCCCCCATATCATTATTATTTTTACAATTATATAACTCCCAATTATATTATATTATTATTATTTTTACAATTATATAACTCCTAATTATATTATTATTATTATTATAACTTTTACAATTCCATAATCCCCAATTACATTATTATTAATATTTTTACAATTTTATAACCCCCAATTATATTATTACGATTATATAACCCCCAATTATATATTTTTATTATTATGTAACCGCCAATTATATATTTTATTATTATTATTATTATTATTTTTACAATTATATAACCCCCAATTATATGATTATTACAATTATATAACCCCCAATTATATATTTTTATTGTGATTATTTTTACAATTATGTAACCCCCAATTATATATTTTTTATTATTATTATTATTTTTCAATTATATAGCCCCCAATTATATTTTTAAGAATATCATTATATTTACAATTATATAACCCCCAATTATATTATTTTGTTAATTAATTTTACAATTACTAGTACGTGCCCGTACGTGCGTGGCCGTACGTGCAAAAAAAAACAAAAAAAAAAAACTTTCAAACCTCGAGCCAGAAACAACAACCACACAGGCCGCTCCTTCGCTCTCGCGTGCCCGTACATGCGTGGCCGTACATGCAAACCAAAAAAAAAACAAAAAACATTCAAACAACTACGCAGTCCGTTCCTTCGCTCTCGCGTGCCCGTACGTGCAATCCAAAAAATAAAATAAATAAAAAATAAAAAAAAACTTTCAAACCAGAAACAACAAACACACAGGCCGTTCCTTCGCTCTCGCGTGCCCGTACATGCAAACCAAAAAAAAATAATAATAAAACTTTCAAACAACTACACAGTCCGTTCGCTCTCGTAAACGACGACTGGATTGGGGTATTGTGTTTATCTATAAATGCGCATAAGAAATCGAGAAATTATCTTTAGAATACAGTAAGTCATCACTAATTATCGCTTTCATTAAAGTAACAACTGCTATGATACACACACAGAGTTCATTAAAATCCAAATTAAGATCAAGTTTACCTCCCTGTCTTTGCTTGCCATGACATTCGCTGCCATTGACCATTGCCACTCCTACGCCACGGTAACTAAGGCACCGATCGCCATCGTAACTGGCACGGCACGTGACGTCATCGTCAGCTGGCCGCGCACCGGCCGACGCAGCAACGTGTCCTGTGATTGGTTTGGTAAATAAATGGCCATAACTTGGGAAACACTTGTCCGATTAATATCAAACCTTGAAAAGGCACATCCTCAGGTCCCCAGCA
>NC_140971.1:66104819-66162319 GCF_056783735.1 Eptatretus burgeri
CTCTCTCTCTCTCTCTCTCTCTCTCTCTGTGTCTCTCTCTCTCTCTCTCTGTGTGTCTCTCTCTCTCTCTGTGTGTCTCTCTCTCTCTCTGTGTGTGTCTCTCTCTCTCTCTCTGTGTGTCTCTCTCTCTCTCTCTCTCTCTCTCTCTCTCTCTCTCTCTCTCTCTCTCTCTCTCACACACACACACACACACACACACACACACACACACACACACACACACACACACACACACACACACACACACACACACACACACACACACACACACACGGAGAAATTGCTGGAATTATAGATAGATATAACCCCAAATTACATTATTATTAATATTTTCACAATTTTATAACCCCCAATTACATCATTATTATCTTTACAATTATATAATCCCCAATTATATTTTTATGATTATTATTATATTCACAATTATATAACCACCAATTATGTTATTTTATTTTTATTTTTACAATTATATAACTCCCAATTATATTATTTTATTATTATTTTTATTTTTACAATTATATAACCCCCAATTATATTATTTATTTATTTTTACAATTATATAACCCCCAATTATATTCTATTATTATTATTATTTTCTTTTTTACAATTACATAGCAAGGGTACCCGGCATTGCCCGGTGATATTCTAATCCTGTTAGCATTTTGAAGAAATCAAATTTTGATTTTTTTGTTGTTGGGGCTAAAACACTTCCCCACACCCACCAAGGATTGGGGGTTGGGGTTCATTTAGTGTTTCCTTTCACATCGCCATAAAGGCTTCGGTACTATAGGGCAATTAAAAAAAAAATCCAACATTAAATTGGTGGGGAGGTGGGGGGTGGTTGGCCTAAAACACTCCCCATCACTCACTGATGAACCTCTGAAAGCATGACGAAGATCCGTTTGGCCATCGCTGAGCAAAATGGTGGCACAGAGGCAGACAGATAAACATCTCTCTTTTGGTAGGAATGACCTGAAACCCCCACCCCTCCCCCACCCCGGCCAAACCGAATAATGATAATTATTAAAACGCATTGCAAGATAACATGACATACAATTTCATTAATATTGCCATTCCAATTTGATCTGTAAATTCAAGATGGCGCCTGTTGGTACATTTGCAGATATTCCATCTTTATCACTCTCAGTTCTTTTTCATACACTCGTGATATATACTGGACTAACGAGATATTAATGGCACTGAGGCGTCCCCTGAGTAAAGCAAAGAGCTAATGCAGGTGTGCATGTTCAGTTAAAATGATAAGCATCATTATTATGTCGTTAAGCAATCAGAGGGGAATTATTAGCTCTTGTTTATTCTTTATTACCTGAACCAAGTGATTTATGTTAATACTATAGAAATGGTTACCTCTGCTGGTCACATTTTCAAAGCTCACCATTGCCAATGCAACCACTTGACAAGGTGTGGATGAAACATTGAGTGACCTTCCAGTGACCGCAAGGAGACCTTTGCTCGGAGTGGGTCTTTGCTCTGAAGGAACACGCAAAAAGAAACCTTTCCTTCATAGAGTGGGTCTTTCCCATAAACAAACCACAAGGAGACTTTTGCTTCATGGAGTGGGTCTTTGCCATAAATTAACCACAAGGAGACCTTCATTTGGAGTGGGTCTTTGCCAAAAACAAACCATAAGGAGACCTTTCCTTCATGGAGTGGATCTTTCCCATAAACAAACCACAAGGAGACTTGTGGTTCATGGTGTGGGTCTTTGCCATAAATTAACCACAAGGAGACCTTCATTTGGAGTGGATCTTTGCCAAAAACAAACCACAAGGAGACCTCTCCTTCATGGAGTGGGTATTTCCCATAAATAAACCAAAAGGAGACCTCTCTTTCATGGAGTGGGTCTTTGCCAAAAACAAACCACAAGGAGACCTCTCCTTCATGGAGTGGGTATTTCCCATATACAAACCAAAAGGAGACCTCTCCTTCATGGAGTGGGTATTTCCCATAAACAACCACAAGGAGAACTTTCCTTCATGGAGTGGGTCTTTCCCATAAACAAATCACAAGGAGACCTCTCCTTCATGGAGTGGGTCTTTGCCAAAAACAAACCACAAGGAGACCTCTCCTTCATGGAGTGGGTATTTCCCATAAACAACCACAAGGAGACCTCTCCTTCATGGAGTGGGTCTTTGCCAAAAACAAACCACAAAGAGATCTCTCCTTCATGGAGTGGGTATTTCCCATAAACAAACCAAAAGGAGACCTCTCTTTCATGGAGTGGGTATTTCCCATAAACAACCACAAGGAGAACTTTCCTTCATGGAGTGGGTCTTTCCCATAAACAAATCACAAGGAGACCTCTCCTTCATGGAGTGGGTATTTCCCATAAACAACCACAAGGAGAACTTTCCTTCATGGAGTGGGTCTTTCCCAGAAACAAACCACAAGGAGACTTTTGCTTCATGGAGTGAGTCTTTGCCATAAATTAACCACAAGGAGACCTTCATTTGGAGTGGGTCTTTGCCAAAAACAAACCACAAGGAGACCTCTCCTTCATGGAGTGGGTCTTTGCCAAAAACAAACCACAAGGAGACCTCTCCTTCATGGAGTGGGTCTTTGCCAAAAACAAACCACAAGGAGACCTCTCCTTCATGGAGTGGGTCTTTGCCAAAAACAAACCACAAGGAGACCTCTCCTTCATGGAGTGGGTATTTCCCATAAACAACCACAAGGAGAACTTTCCTTCATGGAGTGGGTCTTTCCCATAAACAAATCGCAAGGAGACCTCTCCTTCATGGAGTGGGTCTTTGCCAAAAACAAACCACAAGGAGCCCTCTCATTCATGGAGTGGTTATTTCCCATAAACAAACCACAAGGAGACCTTTCCTTCATGGAGTGGGTATTTCCCATAAACAAACCAAAAGGAGACCTGTTCTTCATGGACTGGGTATTTCCCATAAACAAACCACAAGGAGACCTTTCCTTCATGGAGTGGGTATTTCCCATAAACAAACCACAAGGAGACAGTCTGATGACTCCAGCCTGGTTCCATTTTCATGGAAGCATACATCGTTGGGTGATGCTCAACACATCAGCTATGGTGTTAAGTTTACTCATGGGAGGGAGTGTTCCATAAATTACGTTCCACAGTTCCTGCAAGGCTCTGGCGTGATAGGCTCACAACGAACCACAACATGCAGGTATGAAGCAAAGTCCAGGTTGTCCCATTACAGTTTTTGTTTGTGTTTTCTATCCACACAAAGAAATTTTTCTCCATAGAGTCCTCATGGAATTTTGACGTAAATACAATTTATGAGTGAAATACAACACGACTCTGCAAGCCTGTTTTAGCAAACCTCGTCAAGACGCCGAGGAGAAATTAATGTCTTGGCGAGCGAGTCAAGATTCCCATGTTCCACGACACACACATATCTTGGTTAGCTGCAGGTGTGCAAACCACACCATTTAACACACTGCGAGCAGGGAGAGTCTTGACGGCTGCTCCGATTTAGCTCAAAATAAAATCTCTTCCCCATAATCGTGAGAGCTGAGATGTACGTTTTGCAAATAAGGCTTAATAAATTAGATTGATGTAATGTGCTGTACTTTCCACTCCAGATTGCACTTGATCTCATCGCACTAACAGCATTATAATGCAAAGCTTTGCAAGTGCAGGTTGTTCTATGCCGACGAATGCCAAAATTACCCTCACCGAAGGAGAGGGTATTGCATTTGGGTTTGTTTGTTTGTTACTTGCAAAATCGAAAAAAAATTGGGTAGTCGATCTAGTCAACCCTTATTATCAGTATTTCCGTCGATATGTTTGTCTGTCTGTCTGTGTGTATGTATGTCTGTTCGGTCCAGTGCTCTGTTAATACAATGGCGATTTCGCTGAAACTTGGTTGGTAGGTTCATACCATGACCTAGTTGTGTGCAAATGAGAACCGTTGCTATGGACCCATCCGTTGCCTAGCAACGGACCTTTGAAATTTTCAAAAAAATCTCAAAATTGTTTTTTTTTTCGAAAATCAAAAATCGGGCCACGAGCAAGTGTGGGCAGTACATTCAGCCATATTGTCAAAAATTTCCAGCCGGATCCTATGAAAACTGTCGGAGAAGATAGACTTTGAATGAACCCTGGTCGAAAACAATAAAAAAAACGACTAAATTCGACTTGATCGACTACCCATGTCCGCCTACCGGCTTGTTTGTTTGTCTGTCAATCGCCTACAGGTCACAAATTAAAATCTTCACGAAACTTCAGAGTTGTAGAGATAGTCTCAACTGAGACGTCTATTGATTTTGACATCAAAGGTCAACGGTCATCTTCAGGTAGAATTTCTAAAATCGTCATTTTTCATCAGATTGACTTGAAAGTTAAACAGTAATTGCACAGTGCGTGACTGAATTGGGAAACAAATTATTTTTGAGATCAAAAGGTCAAAGGTCAAACTTCTAAAATCATCAATTTACATCCTATTAACTTGAAAGTTGAACAGGATTTGCATAGTCCATCATTGAATTGGGAAAGCAACTATTTGAGGTCAAAAGGTCAAAGGACAACTCAAGGTCAAACTTTTTTAAATCATTAGATTTCCTCTGAAAAATTGGCAATTTGCATCCGATTGACCTGAGCATTGATTGAGATTGTCAATTGTAATCTTAATGAAATGGACAATTTGATGTATCCATGGCAACCTCGAGAGAGGGGGTGGATTTTGCAAGTATCATGCTCTGCACATCTTTTCTTGTTTGTGTGCACAGATCTTCCGTATTTTTATCCGCAACCGCTTGTCGGATTGAGACAAAATTTTCACCATTTGTGAGAATACTCAGGTGGAATGTTTCAATCATAATTTTGGCGTCATTTGTCATGTGGTGTGGCAGCCATGTTGGAAAAACGGGAAAAAAAAAAAACTTTGGACCTCTGGATCTCTAAAACAACACCAAGGAAAAAAATCTTTTCATGACGTCATAGGTGTCTTCGTTACGACGTCATAATTGGATATATGTAGAATGCTACATCTGATCAGTCTGAACATTTTTGAGGGTCATCTAGGGTTAAAATGGTCCACAAAATAAAATTTGATGACATCATTGGTCACGTGGTTTAGCAGCCATATTGTTTAAACAAAAAAAACCTTCAAAAATCTTCTTCTCTGAAGAGATCGAGGCAAAGCTTTACAGGTATGACTGCCTATCCATTAAGAACAAACGGTTCATACAAATGACATCAGAGGTCAGATGGTTAGGCAGCCATATTGAATTTACCCTAAAACCTATAAAACTTCTTCTCGAGAACAGCTGGACAGATCGAGGGGAAACTTCACACAAATGTTCCGCAAGCCTTGGGTGTACAAGTTTGTTTCAGAATAATTGATAGATCACATTGTTTGGCTGCCATATTGGATTGAAGAAAAATATTAAATAATGTTTTCTCTGGAAGTCCTTAATCAATCGATGTGAAATTTCACAATTATGATCTAGTGGTGATGTGGAATACATGCTTTAAATTTAAACTTGATCGGACACAATTAATACATGAATACATGCTTTAAAGCCAGAATTGTTTAAATTTTTTGATCTGGGATCTTTTTGATGTTTTTTTTTTTTTAGACTCACTTGGCTGTGCTTGGGTGGGTTTTAGGGGAGAGGAGTAACAGCTGAAATGCAAATCCTATACAGATTCCTCATGACGACTTCATCTTCGTTTGTTCGGGTTCCTTCTGATTACTCCAATGCAGGACTGTTCCCATTTGGTCTACCATTTGATTTGAATTGAATTTATTTTAATCCCATTCTAAATTCAATTGAATAATAATGAAAAACATCATGGGTCAGGGTCAGGAGGAGGAGGACATTGAAACCATACCCTGTGCAGAGCGTTGGTGCTGCCTAAGCAGTCTCCTTGGCTATTGGGCACAATCCTGGACGGGTCGCCACTCCGACACAGTATACCAGCATGCTGGCACTCATTTTGCCGACCTCGGAAGGATGACAGGTCGAGTTAACCCCACCTGGTATTAATTCAACAGCTGAGTGGGATTTGAACACAGGACCCCAGGTTCCAAAACCCGCCACCCTCACCATTAAGCTAACACCAGGCTGCCCTGCGAAGGAAACTAACAGCTCAGGGTCAGGTGTCCAATCAAAGTGTGCTTGCATCAAAGCGGGATACCTTGATACCTGGTCATCACTGCTCGCAGTTATAATTATGTCTTATTAATTATGTAACACACCATAACACAAACACCACACAAAACAAATTCTGGTGAGGGTCTGGAATCTCTGATTGGTCTTTCTCATTGACTTTTGTTTCCTTTGGTCATTAATGACATTAACAGTCATTATTGTTCTTTTACAGGTCTGTGAGGCCTCGACATAGGAATTTTGGAGGAGAACAGACATGAGTGCTAGCCAGGGATATTTACTTCACAGTTGTTGAGTGACAGGTCTCGAGGGGTTGCTCCGCCCCCAGACTGGACTCCGGCCGAATAACAAATGAGAGGGGTGGGGCGAAGCACGCCAAAGCTAAGAGTGGGGGCTGAGCCTATAAAACCCGATGCAACAGGGGTGTGCAGAGGTCAGGTCAGGTATGGGAGTATGCGACAGAGCAGTGCGTCACTGGGTCCACTTTCTGCCAGAACTCCAGGAGCCCATCTGGCCATCCCACAGGCAGATGCCTGGCCCATCCCAATCTCCTTGAGAGGCTGATCAACCTGCTGCATCCACGAGGCACATGGTCAGCCCATTGTCCTCCTCCACTCACGAGGCTCCCTCGCTGAGCGAATCTGGTGAGCAGGATCAGCATCAGAAAAACGAGGCACATGTCCATACAGCCACAGCTGAGGCTTATGGACTATTCAGGTAAGAAATCTCATTTGAATCTCTCTCAGTAACCACTCGTTTGGGCACAAAGTCCAACTGGCAATCACAAAATATTCGCCAAAGAGTCCTGTTACCAAAGCAATTAAGTGTCTGTCTCAGATCCCTGGTCAGATTCCAAGTCTCACATCCGAAGAGCCAGACTGGAAGCACCAAGAACCTGAAGATTTGGACTTTCGTCCTCCTGCACAGGTACCGGCAGCGCCACACCCCATGATCCAGTGAATCCACGACTGCCCAGGCTCGACCCAGCTGTCTATTGACCTCTGGCTCACAGCCAGCAGAGTCAGGAATATCACTGCCAAGGTAAGTAAATCTCTCCGTAACCTCAACTTCCTCACCACAAACAGGAACAGACAAGATAGCAGCATCCAAGATGTCATTGAAAGCCTGAATCTTAATTTTTACCGAAGAAACCCGTAATCCCAGTGGCTCCAACTCCTCATTCAGCACCACAAAAGCCCCCAAAAGGATATCCAGAGTCTCAGCAAAGATAACTGCATTATTTGCGAAATCAAGGTCAGAGATCTTGACATCCCAAACGATGCACCGCAGCTTGATCTCTCCGACATCCTCCGCAGAATCCAGTCCATACAAGTGCTGAAAAGTGTGGGAGCCAGTACACACCCCTGACAAACTCCAATAACAACTGGAAATAAGTCAGAGATGGTACCACCACATCTCACAGCACTCTCAGTACGAGAATATACTTCAGACATCAGATCGGTCAGTTTTGTGGCACCCCACAAAGACCAAGAATCCTCAAGAGGGCATCCCGATTCACTGAATCAAGCGCTTTACAGAGATAAACATCGGCTGCAAGCAGCTCCTGCCGAAACTCTCATCTGTGTTCAGTGAGGATCCGAAGAGCAAGGGTACGGTCAATCGTTGACCTCTTTGATGTAACGCCTGACTGATCTGGACGCTTGAGCCCAAGCAGATGGTAGCGAACCCTTTCGAGAATTATCCGAGCAAAGACCTTGCCCGGCACTGAGAGCAGCGTCACAACTCGGTAGTTGTTGCAGTCTTGAAAATCACCCTTCCCTTTCCAGCGAGGGACAACAAGGCCCCTCTTCCAGTCAGTTGGGATGATGCCTGTATTCCAGGCATAGCACAAAACTGCATACAACGACACGAGTGCAGCATTTCCACCAACCTTGAGAAGTTCAGCATGGATGCCACAGATCCCTGGAGCTTCACTCCATTTCAACCAGTTTACCACAGCCCGTGTTTCCACAAACAAAGGTGGACCACAGTTGATTGGAGCAATAGCGATTGCAACACCCCTCACTTCCAACTCGACAGCTGGTGGATCAGCCTGGTGCAACTGCTCAAAGTAACCGGCCCAGCGGGCTTTCACTTCGGACTCCTCTGTCAAGAGCCCATGACCCTCTGCTCTTACTGTTGTTCCCCGAGGGATGGGTTTGGATAACAGCAATGCGCAAATTCCCCTTCAGCAGAACGAGAATCACCTGACCACAGATGATGCTCTACCCCCTCACAGATTCCTTGCACATAGGCCTCCTTGTCCACCCTTGGTGCACGTACAGTTTTATGCCTCAGCTCCCTGAACAGCTCAACTCTGCCATTTAGCCTGGCCCTGTGACTCTGGGCAATGGTATCCAGTGTCCATTGAGAGACAAAATTCTTCTTCGCTCTCCGGTGAGTTCCAAGACATCCACCAGCAACATCAAGGACAGTGGTCTTGAAGGCACTCCACAACTCTTCAGGATCCCCCAGATCCCCCAAATCTCCACTCAGCCTGTTCGCAAACTCCTCAGCTACCCTGTCATCCTTGAGCTTGCCAACATCCAGCCTCAGCTGGGAAAGTACCATTCTCCTGGATTTAAGGTGCAACTTAAGAGTGGTTACAACAAGCCGGTGGTCAGTATTGAGGAGCTCGGCACTCCAGTAGACCCTGCAGTTCTGGATCATCCTTCATCGACCATCACCGAGCACGTGGTCAACCTCCTTTGCCATACCACCAGCGTTGGAATACCAAGTCCAGCGATGAGCTTGTGGGCGCTGAAACCATGAACCAGGCACCCTACGTCCATTACTTGTTGCAAAGTCAAGGAACATAGTGTTATTCTGGTTCACAGTTCCAGACCCATGGGGACCAACACACACCTCATAACCATCCCTCTCAGTTTCAGTCGATGCATTGAAATCTCCCAAGACGAGAAGTGTATCTCGCCTGGGGCACTGATCATCCACAGACTTGAGCGTGGCATAGAATGCGTCCTTCACGGTGAGATCACTCGCCTCAGTCGGAGCATAAACAGAGACCAGGGAAATGACACCCATGGAGTGATGAATCCTTGGTCTCAAATACGCTCGTTGACCAGTGCTACCTCAATTATCGTTGGAGTCAGCTTATTGGACACAGCTACAGCAACTCCTTGAGTATGGTAACCATCAGAGCGACCAGACCAATTGTACGTGTAACCACCAGCCATGATCTCGCCACAATCCAGTCTCCGAACCTCAGAGAGAGCTGCAATCCCGATGTCCAAACGCTTGAGCTCAGATGATAACAGAGACAGGTGATCATTCTCTCTTCGGCATAGGACATTCCAGGTACCTACCCGAAGGGACCGCCTCAGGTTAACCCAAGGAAATTGCCGTCTGGTGGACGACACCTCAGCACCACCATGACACACTCTCCTGCAATCTGACCCGGGAATGTTACCCCGTGGTTTCCCTCCTATCATCAAAGATTTGGGGTCCCAAAGGCTTTGCATCCTGTCATCCGGTGAGCTGCCCTGCGAAGGGAAGCTGCACAGGAGGTACTCCCACGGAGTGGGTTTACAGATTTCTTTGCGTTTTTGTGTTTTGCGGAATGAAGGGTTTTACAGTGGCCGGAGTGCAAATCCTGCCACCAACCTCCTAATAAGAAGTAATCCAACTGCAGGAGGACGTCTGCAGACACAGTCGGGCACAAGATATGGAAGGCCGTTGGCTCACAAGGAGCTCCTCCCCCCTTTGACAGGTTTTGTTCTTCATCCTGCTGGGTGTCCATATCCAAACACCCTCCTCACCAGAAAACCTGGTGGGGGAGACGGTTTAGTCGCTGACACCCCGACCACGGAACAGGTAAGTACAGGTTTACATGGTACCTGTTGCAAGTCACAGAATGGATCTCGTCTGACCTGACCTGACAATGTGCAGTGCAAGGTGCAGCGGGGTGCAGACAATATGCAGGGTGCAGAGGAGTTCCCAGAAATCGGCTTAACTGCAGTTTCCCAAACCAAACACCATAGAAGGCTGCACCATAGCATCCACATTTAGCTCGCCACACCTCTTGATAGCTTGCAGGGTGGAGGGGGAACTTTGAGATTCTTCTACTTCGAAATTACTGTCCCATGTCCTTTTTCTTAAGACTGCAAGGGGTAAGGTGTTCGTTCGATGAACTCTCCAGTTTTCATAATTGTCATCGTTTCCCAACCGTAATTCCCGCTCCCAAGGGCAGGGGTCAGTGGTTAAACCACTTGCACGATTACACATGTCCAAGCGAAAATTACAAGTCGTCTCCCCACACTCAAGGGGTGGGGGAGATTTATTTAATGCCAATTACCTAATCCTGGGTACCTCAAGCAAAAATGCAAAAATGAGTTGGAGGTCGGCAAAGCCATTTTCAATTCCATAAGGAACAGACATTGCCTTATTTTAAACAGTAGGAGAGGATAGGATAGGATATGACAGGATAGGATAGGAGAGCTTGAAGCCAAAGTAGATAGCAATGAATATGATATTGTTGCGGATCCGGGGGTGGGGGGGATTCGGACGAGTGCGTCAATCACTGTCCGTAACCAGTTTGGGTTTTCGCACCCTAATCTCGACAGCCAAGTGTTACAGATTTGGCGCCACCCAACCCACCGCCGTATCTGGGGTTACAACGCCGGCTGGTTCGGCACAATTCTCGGGTTACGTGTCTCGAACCACGATACCAAAATACACCTGTACCTTGCCAGCTGGGGGAATAGACCCCGGTTACAGACTGCTTTTGTCAGAGACTGAGCGGAGTCTACCAGTCTGTAACCATTTTCGTTTTTATATCCAAATTGAGCGGATCGTTCCTCGGCACGGCACAAATTAATTCAAAGCGGAAACTTCATACGAATCAGCCAGATTTATTGGGGACATCGGGGAATACGACACAAGCAAAGCATTCACGACAATGTTCTAATTAATCTATAACCCGTTCTTAACTAGGGAGCGACGGATTACGGATTGCGAAGGGAACTCTAACGACATAAACCTTAAACGACATGCAAACAAGACACGGACAGCATGCAGACACAAGACATGGAGTACTTGGCGATGTTTCACTTTTTCGAGAGGAAAGTGTCAAAGGCACGAATGTGGCTGGTGACAAGCCAATGTCTACGGATTCGAGCCCCAACCTCGAGCCCGCCAAGTGGCAAGATGGCGGCGCCGTACTCTTTCTTCTCAAAGCACCTCTTCTCAAGGCACTGCTTGCGCACGCCCTCCTCAGCGCGTTCTGACCCCGCACAATGTCGACGGCACAAGACCGTCAGATCGATGGTGGGTCTCAGCTGATTTCTCACAAGGTCCAGCATACAAGTCCAGGCCTGGCCTGTTCACCAGACAAGGCCAAATCGAGGCGTTGGGCTCCGCAGACTGGGTCCATGGGATTCCATGACGCCGTCGAGCGTGAGGTGAGTAGGGACAGTCAGAGGCTCCGTCACTGGACTCCGGATGAACCTGTCGATGTCTCCTCACGAAAGCTGATCATGCTCCACCTCGGCGCTCAGTTTCACCACTGCCGATTGCAGACTCGTCGCGCTCAGGTTCAGCTTCTCTCCCGGCAGATTCAACACCGCCTTTCCTTATTCGACGCAGATTGCAGCCTCCCACTAGTGGTTTCTATACAGCAGAAGTCCTCACTCGACACTCAGGCTCAATTACTCCCTCGGCAGATGGCAGACTCGACCCTCAGGTTCAGTTCCTCCTACTGCCGATCGCACCACACTTCGGCGCTCTTGTCGCAGATCCACACTGCCTTTCCTTCATTCGCTCGCCTCGAATTCCACTGGCTCCTCCCCTTAGTTTCACTTCCTTCTCTCGGCCACTCCCTCTCAGCCGACTGGGCGGGGCCTCGTCCGGAGAGAGGAAGGAAGGAAGAAGAAGCTCTCGGTCCACCACCACCGCACGAACAATAAACAGCCTCTTTTATCTCCCGACACACATGTAACGTCCATTTACCGAACAACCTGGCTAAACATGAATTTAATGGGGGATCTGGGCTAATCCTATATTTAATAACCCACTAAAGGCCATTTCCGCAACACCATAGTTGCAGCAAGCGAGACGTGGTTTAAGGGGGAGAGTAATTGGAGGACAGGATGAGGTTACAAGATGTATCGGCGTGATGTGAAGGAGAAAATCGGAGATGAAGCAAGCTGGGTAAAAGACAGTATTGTATCAAGAGAAAGGGTGACCTTAAATAGTGAATCAATGCAGAAGATTCTGTGTGGACAGAGGATAGATTGTAAGAACAATAAGATACTTGGAGGATGCCTTTATAGGGCTCCTGGTGTGAGGGAAGAACAGAAAGGAAAGGTACATGAAGAATTCAGAAAGGCATGTGGTGAGGGAAGAGTCTTGATTATAAGGGATTTTAACCTGCCAGGGATAGATTGGGTCCAGGAACAGAAAAAGGGCAGAGCGGATGAAGATTGCCGAGATCGCGTCCAGGATCTCTTTTAACCCAGTTTGTAGATAAGTCCACTGGTGGGAATGCAGTGTCAGACCTCTTAAGTAATTATCCCAACATGGTGGAGGAGGTGGAGGTGAGAGAGCATTTAAGGAAAAGTGACCATAAGAGTGTGCAAGAATTCTGTTAAGATTTAGAGTTCAGGACAGTAGAGTAAACCCATTGAACGTCAGGAAGCAAGTACCCCTTGAGGGAATGTGGAGAGAGCTGGGTGATGTGTGTTGGGAGAAGCTAACAATAGGGTATAATCAGCGTCACTGCATACTCACAAATGATACATTACATTATGGTTGGTTTTATTTTTCACACACACACACACACACACACACACACACACACACACACACACACACACACACACACACACACACACACACACACACACACACACACGGCGTGTGGATGTTTGTCTATAATGTGATGTGCATGATGGGCTAAGGAGGGAGATGTCAGAGTAGGAAGTTATTTCCACGTAAAAAAGACTAAAAAGAGAAAAAGTCGATTGAACAGGCGTGATGGAACGGTGATTTCAATCCCATTAGGCAGCTCTGTGGATAGTGGTTGCCCGCAGCCAGAAACACCACGATATGAAACTAGTACAATGATAACAACGCTCAAAATAATAGGCCCTTCAACAAAAATGATTCACATTCCTCCGAGCAGAAGATACAGTGGCTACAACGATTCTCCCGGGTCGCAGAGCCAGAACATAAATCTTCAATTCCCCCTTGTCGTGCATGTACGGAATCTAGGGCGAATGAAGGATCCTTTGATGAAGTGCCGGTGATGCATGAGGCTGCTCGACTCTCAGCACAAAGGTTGCCGACTCCTCTTTGTGCTGCCTTGTGGGTTCCAGGTATCACGACTGGATTGAGGCACAGTGTGCACGGCAAGAGTCATACAGACTCCATGTCAATGGATAGAACCAGCCTGGAGATCATGTGACTCTGTGCATTTATGAGATGTGACGAGGTGGTTCCTTTGAAGTCCGAGTGCAGTTCACACTGCAGGGTAGTGGTCTCAATATGTCATGCACACAACTATCGGAGAATTCGTGATCGAATTCAGCAATATCCAAACTTCACCTTTTGCACAAACTCACAATTCTGTTAGTTGGGGTGACAGATCAATGCAAAGGCCAACAAACTGGTTGATGATAAGTTACCACTCGGCCCACCTGTTTATTGTTATGGCTTGTGGAGATTCCGCCTAATTTGCATGCAGATGACGAAAAGTCCACTCCTTCATTCCTCTCTTCTCCCACTTGTGAAACCTTCTTCCTCAGTCTGCTCAATCCCAATCTCCACTCCAGGGCTTCAAAAGTTGGCAGTACACCCATACCATCTCAGGTCATCCTCCATACCTACCCATGATGTTTTCTACCCTCATTAATCCGAGCTCACAACATTGCAGGTTGCCATGTTTCATTCCCACTTTATCCTCCTCATGTTGGTACACCCTGCTTGGTGGTTCAACTCCACCGATCAGTGCATCCACCCTCTGCTTTCCTCACTCTGCCATGAGCCAAGACTTTTTGTATACAGAAAATACAAACATAGTGTTCTGTGTTTTCCTTGTTCACTGCACCATCAAAGGTGGGAGGTTATGTTTTCTCCCCTGTCTGTCTGTCTGTTCGTTCGTTTGTGTGCAGGATATCTCAAAAAGTTGTGGACGGATTCGGATAAAACTTGGTGGACACGTTGGGTGTGTGACAGGGAAGATTCATCTTTGATGAAGATCCAAATCCAGATCCGTATACGGGAATTTTTTCTAATTTTTAAAGTGATTCTTCACCATTGAGAGATGGGGCCAAAAACGATACATAGCACGATATCTCAAAAATGTATTGGGCCCAATATGGTCTCGTGGATCAGGCATTGCATGGCAGAGGTATGTGCTCTACCGAGTGTCCTTAGAGTGTTTATCGGATGTGAAGTCTTGACTCCTTGGGGTGCAAGCGTGATAGAAATTAACTGGAAAGAGATGGCTGCATACGAATGTAAAAAAAATTACTTGTCATTTGCCTTGCTGGTGTCTCAAGTCGAGCAGATAAAATCTGGTCTGACTGTGATTAGATGTCAACATGCAACCAATGTATCAATGGGGTCTTTTTCGAACAGGACAGAACACAGTATAAGAAACGGACTCAAAACCAACCGATATATTAACACAATTTCAGACAAACTTTGTAATCAATGTAACGGCAGCTCTGATGGAAATTTAAAAGTGCCAAATTTGGAACACACTTGGAGTTGTAAACAACATACAAGTTCAAGATTTACTCGAAGTTGTTGCGACTCCTTAGCCACAACATTTGTTGTTGTTGTTGTTGTTGTTGTTGTTGTTGTTGTTGTTGTTATTTTTGAAGGAAATGGCTATTGAGTTGGGGTGGTTGGGAGGGATCTTCAGGAAAGCTCTCCACGAATTTTATATCGTCTTGGATTCAATCGCCCAGGAGGGCAGATGACGCCACAAACCGCTGTCCCACTGCCACTTGAGCAGTGCACAGTACCGTGCAGCATCGGCAAAGAGATAAAGATGGATGCCTTACCCGCGGACGGTGACGCACCCAAACATCTGACGTTAACCACAATTTACAGTGATACAATTTACTCTGAATGATTATCAACAATACATGGAGACTCGTAACAACCATCTGCTGTCTTGTGTTGTTCATTTAGACGCTTATACGCCACCATGGAATGATGAGAAGCTTTCACGGACCGACACGTGGCCTTACTCGGCATAACCATCTGGTTCAGCACAACACAGTTGTCGTCGAGAAATATGCAAGCAGCAAAGCATCGTCACCTCCCACCCATGGCGTTTACAAAGGTTTTCCCCAGAAAGATGAAAAGAGAGGCGTTGCTGGATGATTAATAACTCACAGGTTCGAGTTAAGCCCAAGTGAATGTCACAACCTCAAATTGGACAATCTTTCTGACCTTCAGGCTGCAGACACAACCACAGGATCTCAGCAAGTGAGATAAAGGGCATATTATGGCGACGTGGTGAGACAGGAAGGAGGATGAGATCGCTGAATTAACTTGTGCTAATGTGACAGGAGGAAGAAAAGAGCAATTTCCTTCAGAAGAAAAGAAAGAAGCAAAATTACAATGGGTTAGAAAGTCAGGGAGCACAGGATGGATGGGTTACGATAAACTGCCAAAGATGAAAACTGTTGTGAGGCTTTCTGTACTGGGGAGCCAATAAGGTCGGGAATGAGGAGGAAACGTTGGAAACAATTATAAAATCTTGTGACATTCTCAACATTCATGATGTTGCCAACATTCCTTCTTTTGTTTACTTCTCCCTCCCACCAAGTACTTTTCTGCAATGATAAAACTCAACAGTTCGGTATAATAAACTTGTTTTGTTGAAGACAAATGAACGAAGAACTTTGTCCGACAGTTTGTGGCAAAAAAAATAATAATAATTGTGCGGAACCCGATCGCTTGTCTCCAACAAACTTTGGCAGTTTGTCATGTACTTTCGGCCATATGGACAGTGCCTACAGAAAATCCACACCCCCTTGAAAAATTTTCACCTTTTCTTGCCTTATAGCCTGGAATTATATTGCATTAAATCAGACGTTTTCCACCTCTGTTTACACATCATAACCCACAAGTTCCAAGTGAAAAATAAATTCTACAAATTACAAAAAATAATTACACATACAAAACAAGAATATCTTGGTTGGATAAGTATCTACCCCCCCCCCCCCATGAGTTAATACCTGGTAGAAGCACCTTTGACAGTAATTACAACTGTGAATCTGTTGAGATAGGTCTCTTCCAACTTTGTACACCTTGATTGAGCAAAATTTGCCCATTCTTCTGTACAACATTGTTCAAGCTCAGACAAGTTGCGTAGGGAGCGTTGATTGACAACCTTCAAGTCATACCACAGATTTTCGATTGGATTTAGGTTGGGGCTTTGACTGGTCCACTCAAGGACAGTGACCTTTTTGTTCCTTAGCCACTCCAGTGTAGTTTTGGCTATTGGAGACAATCCTGGACAGGTCGCCACTCCAACACAGGATACCAGCAAGCTGGCACTCATTTTGCCGACCTCAGAAGGATAAATATATATATATGTGTATATATGTATATATATATTTATATATATATATATATATATATATATATATATATATATATATATATATATATATATATATATATATATATGTATATATATAAACATACAAATACACACATATATATATATATATATATATATATATATATATATATATATATATATATATATATAGTATATAATTAAATATACATCGACGTATTATTAAAACTCTTATCTTCTATGTATGTATGTTCTCGTACGTACGTACATACGTATGTATGTATGTTCCCAAAATACAGCCAAAACGGTACACGATAGCACAAAAATTTTAGGGCCACCTTACTCACCATTCTCCTGCGGTGTGCAGTATCAAGTTTCGTTCAAATCTGGCAACGAAAAAAAATATTTAAAAAATCAATTCCTGATTCAGCCAAATACTCTTCAGGACAATTTGATCAATGCAAACAACCTCAGCGGTATAGTTCGCTGGAGCTATCTTTTTTTTTCTTGAAATGATTTTTTTCATCAACCGCTGTCACAATGGGAACCCAACGGGTTCACGGGTCGTCTCGTAAACATATAAATCTATATGTATGAATATAAATCTATATGTATGAATATATATGGATGAATATATATATATATATATATATATATATATATATATATATATATATATATATATATATATACATAGTGTTACAGCTGTGGAAATTCGCATTACACCGTAAAGGGCCCTCAGGTGAGATATCTCCATAGGTACATGTGTAGTTATCCCAAACCCGTTGTATAGAGGTAATTTATGTGATCCATCTGGGCTGTGATGCTTTGAGTTAGTCGATTTTCTTTCTCTATCTTTGATTTCAAACAAACAGCATCTCAACAACCACGCCATCCCCACCACAGCGCCAAACACGCCATCTCCACCATCTACGCTACCACATCTTCACCACTCGCCATGCAACAGGCCCCGTGCGGTTACGATCTCCGCGGAGGAACAAACAAAAAGCTACAACGATGTTCGGTGGGCTTTTCCCGCCTGTTTCTCCCATTTGAGTTCTCCGCGCTCGGTGTGGGGGAGGTGCGATCCGAGCCGGGGGTCAAAGGTGAGAAAAGGTGGGGGCCTCTTTTTGGGGGAATAATTCCCTGGCTCTGAGCCAAGACTGACTTCCCCGGCCCCCGCACGGGGCGGGGTGGAGGGAGAGCGTAAGGGAACACCCCTTTTCGGGAACCTTCTCGAAGGAAGGTGGAGCCGAAAACGGGGCGGAACGAAGGGCGGAGCCCTGCGCTACAAAAGGCGGACAGGACAGACCTTGGGGGCGGGGGGGGGGGGTTGGTCGAGGGTTGGTCTTCGGTTGGTCGAGTTGGCTCGAGAATCTGGTTTGCAAGGCTTCCGGTCTGCTTGTCTTGTCAAGGGAAGAGGTCCTGCGCCCGCGGCTTGACGAGCGGCCCTGTCATGAAGGCACGGACGGGAGACGCGGCAGCGCCAGTTGTGAGGTGGACCTGCGCGTCCGGACGGGGAGTGCCGGAGAGGGTTCGCCGGCCGCGAGAGAGGTCGGGGCCAGGTGTGACCACGCTGACGGTCATGGGAGAGGGACTCACCAGCCACAAAAGGGAAGTCGTAACTTCTTTTCTTTTTTTTATTTGGGGTTTTTGTGTAAATGTCTGTGGGTGGCGCCAGTCTGGCTCAAGTCGTATTGTTTTAAGTGTTGCCGTGTGTACGCGTATTCGGTTTTAACTCTGCATTTGCTTTTGTTGCATAATTGTATGGCTGTGGATACGTGCTTGCTTTGTGTCTGTGTGTGTAAATAAAATGCTTGCTTGTTGAACCGTTTTCCCGCTTCGCTTCGTTCTTTCTTTTTATTGACTTTCCATCTTGCATCACGTAAGGGGTTCGTAGTGGGTTTAAAACGCCCGGTAATTAATCGGAACCGTCAAGGCCAACGATTCGACCGCTCGATTAATCACTGTAGCACGGAACGGACCGCTTAAGCGGTTCGTGTCCGGAGTCGGCCTGTGGCGTGGTATGATCGCCCGATTAACCATCTGCGTAGGTACTTAGGTAGGTCGAGTTTGGCGAACAACCCTATCCTACACGGGTGGCCGATTGGCACGATTGTGGTGAGGTCGAAAGACCCACCCATGACTGGCTCCCGGCGTTGTTTCGAGAGGGTCACGACAGAATTGTCCGTCCGGTGGGTGACGTTCCGCGATTCGAATTACGTGGCCGTTCGCATGCTGGCGGGCGCGAATTCGCAACAATATATATGTAAAGGAAAAGACAACAGAGATAGATTGGAAATAGAGCAACAAACAATTATTTATTACAAATACACAAGCAAGTAATCATGTAAAAGCAAGTACAGTATTTATAAGCAAGAAAGCAAAAAGGCACATAAGAGCAGATTTAACACCAACATGTATTCTTCTTCAATCTTACTTAAACAAAAGACTTGGCCATCATTCACTCAGGGGCAAAGAATAAAACAAGGAGGACTTGAAAATAAAAGTAATGGATTGCGAAAAGGAAAGCAGTCTTTCCTTCTCACCCTCACCTCACATAAATATACATAACAGGAGAATGCGGAGGAAAATGGATCAGGAAGATGGGCAGTGGCGATGTGAAGTGATGGGGACACGCAACCTCATGCCTGAGGTGCTTGGGCCCAGTAAGGGAGTCCTCTCTGGTGGCCCAGGTATGTGAGCTGGATGTGCCACTGGCCCTCCTCTGCCTCAGATTCTTCCTCTTCAGGCCCCTATCGATGAGGTGCCGCCGTTCATCCTCCTCGTCCTTCTTGGCTGACAGGATTGAGAGGGCAGGATGATGCTTGTGGAAGGAGTGTTCTTTTTCCACAGAAGCTCAACACCAACTGCCCGTGAAATGGTCCTTTCTTTCCCACACACGTTTTTGTTCCTTCCCTCACAAGCCTTCCCAATCTGTCAGTCTTCTGCTCATGCGTGCGAGAGCACCCGACGGGTTATTAAGCAATGCGCGGATGGAAGGAACATGGAAAGGAACCCCGCCGACTGAGTGATTGACCAAACGGCCGCGGGATTCAAGGTAAGACCGATGGGGTGAAAGAGGGACTGTTGAAAGGATGTCTGATGGAGGGGAGATTATTGGTGGACCGTTGAAATAGGCCTATGGGGTAATGGAGGGATGACTTAAAGTAGCAGAGGGATTGAACAGAATGATGGTGTGAAGGAAGAAAGGTTGAAAGTAATCGAGGAGGGGGGCGGGGAGACATCACACTAGAAAAATACAACCTAGCCAATGCATGCCCCCCAAATAGCCCTTTGACAAGGGACCAAGGACTATCTATACAAAGACTAATGAAATAACTGATCCTTGGGTCACCTGTGTGTCCATGTATGCTCTCCTCCTGGGGTACGTTTTCCAAAACCAGAACAATATACAGTATATACAGTACTTATATGAAAACACAGTATACAAGTATATATGGTTAGTCAGTGGAGAAGTTTTTTTTAATGGGAATACATGATTGAAAGTCTGATGACAGTGAGTTAGAGGATTTATAAAATGGTAACAAGACCAGTTGAACTGCATGGAGTGCAGTGGAAGCTTAAGGACATGTGGATGATGACAGGGCTGATGGGGATCTCTCAGAGTGAAAGGAAGGAAGAGGAATGAGGACATCAGGACATGAGGAGGAGTAAGGGCCATGAGCAAAAAAGCACAGGAGGCAAAGGTACATTGGATGGGGCATGTGCTTTGGAGTGAAGAAGAGAATGTGATCAGGCAGGCCTTTGATATGGATGCAGTTGGCAGGAGAAGGGGAAGATCAAAACTGAGGTGTAAGGAGGTAGTTGAGAGAGACATAAGTGAAGTGAGGGTACAGAGAGAGAGGATGCTCGGGATAAAGGGGTGTCGAGGGCTAAGCTGTTTGGGTTTTGGGGAAATTCAATGGGGCTATGAAAGTGGTGGTTGTGGTAGTAATGATACAATTCGTTTTGAGAATAGTAATAATAATGCATGTGAAATGCCTTTTGTTTAACTCTGCCCATGCCATTGTGACGTTTTCTCGACTATCCCCCCCTTGCCTCTCCCCTCAACTTGATTTTTTTTTACCATTCTCGGTCACTCTCCCATAAAGCATCCGTCCGTCTTGCAACCCGTCTGGCCTCTAATTTCGGGGTGAAAGGGTTAATTGCACAGTAAGAGTGAAAGGCCCCCAGATAATGCGTTTTAATTGCTGTCAACAAACAACACCGTCTCAAAAGCTAATCAAGCAGAACCTCGATTATGTGGCAACCCACCTTATTCATCCATTTGATAAATGACTAAATAATTCAGGGAATTGTGAGTTTTACAATGACATTGAGCAAAAAAAGTAAATTTCACCACTGATAACTCCTCGGACATCCTGCAAGACATCCTTTTAACTACAAGGCCTTTTGATCTCACCCTATAGTGGTTTAGGTATACTTGATGCTCATGCATCCTTACATATATACATATACATATATATAGATATATATATATATATATATATATATATATATATATATATATATATATATATATATATATACACATATATCACACGACTCGAAGACAATACAGAAGAGATGCTTAAAGATGGTCACAATGTATTAGCGTAAGGCTGGGGTTTACAAAACTGAGAGATAAAGCACCTCACCTCTGAGCAAGTCTGGGTTGGATTCCCGACACGACGACGGGCCGGTGATGAGGATTTTTCACCCAAGCTCGTAGTGGTCGTTGTGGAATCTTGTTTTCCTTGCAGGGTTTAACGTCCAGCCGACTCGGTTTTAAATGTATCGTGTTCCTGTTCCCTCGTACACTTCACACAATGAACTTGAGAACCCCCCCCCCCCATTTGTTGCAATATTATTTGGTTCTATTTTATTTATTCTTACTTTTTTTAGTTATCCGTTAAACCAACCCGATTAATTCACTTCCCACAACGTCATTGTACATTACATCAGAAAGTTTTATTATTACTTGGTACTTGGTCAGTCCCAAGGAGTACAAGCCAGTGAGATGCTATACATCACACGTGCTTGCACCAAAACAAGATTACAATTTCTGGTATTTATATGCTTTTCATGGGAGAGTGGTGGGGGCCGTTAACTCGAACTGCATACGTGTCTTCTAGGTGAGAAGCACAAGATGCAATTACGGCAAAAGTTTGCTGTTATCAGCCCAGGTCACATTGTACCATAGCAAGACATTCATTTTTTAATCAACATTTAGGGCAAAGGGAAGGAACACTGACAGCCAATTCGACTTATAGCATAAAAATTAAATTTATAAAACACCAGCACAATTACAATTTAGAATACATCAATATAATTATTTCTTCCACACCGGCATCCTGATGCTTCACAAGCAGGACGTCGAATCATTGAGTGTACCTTGGTACGGAAGGACGTCAAGCTGGGTATCTCATTTGCTGGCATTCGCCGATTGACCATAAAATTCCAGGTGCCTTTCAAAGAGACTCGGGAAGTGTGTGTAGGTGGTCTGGGCAGATTCCCAATTCCTCGCCTAATCGACTGACCCTTCCTCGAAACGGCAACCTGTCTACGGTTCGTTCTCAGTGACAGACACCTGCAGAGTATGGGACGAGTCTGACACATACAGGATTTCAGACATACCTATCCACTCATATCTAATGGTTATGGTGGGTGAATTGAATATTTAAATAATAGGTAAAAATGAAATGGTCTTTAACAGTATATTTTCAGCCAGGCACCCATGATCGTTTACTTAGGTTGCAGCAGTGACATGGCATTGCAATATGAAATACTCTTGATATTCGATGATGATAAAACTACTCCCAATGCTATGAATTTTTTAAATTCTTTAACAGGAACGTTTAGATGCACGGTCCACTGAGACCAGACAATTTGCTTTCAGGTACACTGCGATGGCAGAGCAATGATGTCCAGCTTTAACTTTTCCAACAGATCAAAACGAGATACTGGACAGGAGATTGGATGCTCACTGGCCAGATCCATCAAGTCTTTGTGCTCGAAGATGTAATACCCTGCACACCTGAACAGCCGTTTTAGTTGCATCAGACTCCACAGGGGATTAACGACAGAACCAGATAGCACATAAGTGAGAACCACATATCCAAGACCCATCTGTGTGAATACCTAATCTTCCCATCTTCCTCCTGACGTTTTAACAGAAGCTCCCCCAGCGACCCCCCTCATGTTTATGCCTGCACGACCCAGGCACCTCTTTCAGGCCAAACCTGCCAGCGAACGGAGCAGGCTGCAAGGTACACAACACCTATGGGTGGGAAAGCTCCTGGCAAAGGCTTGAGCGGCTACATTCTAGGCGGGGACCAGGGTAGACTCAAAGGCACCATCTGATGGTGTTTTCCACCAGGAGGGTCAAATAACAATTATACAGTAGCCAGCAAAAGTATTCACCCCCATCCAAAGTGTTCACATTTTGATGCCACCTCAGCTTATTTCATGATGCTTTCAAATCAAGGTTAACATTTAGACTTCACAACCCACTCCAAAGTGATAAATCAAAAAAAACAAAAAACAAGAGTATCAAGAGATTAGGGTCTCATCTAAGATATTGTCCAGATGAGAAAGAAAATAAATAATTACTTAAACAATAATGATTAAGTAATCAATCAAAGAATTGATCAAAAATTAAACAAGTACAGGTAATTTCAAAGTACACCGCCCCCATGTATACTAATAAAAGGCAGTGTGTGTGTGTGTGTGTGTGTGTGTGTGTGTGTGTGTGTGTGTGTGTGTGTGTGTGTGTGTGTGTGTGTGTGTGTGTGTGTGTGTGTGTGTGTGTGTGCGCGCGTGTGCGTGTCAGTGTGTCTCGTCCATAACTCCAAAACCATAAAACCCCGCAGCCTGAAACTTTGCCTTTATATGAAGAAAACTCCAAGGAAGTGCAAGAGTGAAAATTGGGTGTTTTGGTTCATTAAAACATCCCTTTTGAAGATAATTAACGGCCTTACTTAATTATATCCTTCACCACACGATCCCCAGCCGCCTCGTTCTCTGGGTCTTGAGGCGTTTCCTGGGTAACCTCGCTGGGGTTTGAAGCCGCAATGTTTTTTGGCCTGCTCAACCATGCCTTGACTTGGAACAGGCCGCAAATATTTATTTATGATAAAGTTGTTGTTTTCACTTTCCTCGCCCATATTATCGAATGCCTGCTCATCATAGCTACAAATTGCTGTGTACATCACTTTTGTAAGCGCTATAGTTTTCAATTTTGGAGCTTGGAGTGATTTCATGTATAATATGATATGATATGATTTTTCACGATCGACTCTCATGGACTAATTAAAGTACATCATCGAAATATTATTTCGGTTTTGAGGATTGGATATCATCCGGACCAAATAAGTGTCAAAATCTGCTGTGAAATCTGATAATTTAAAGAAATAATGAGTTTTATAACCAAGCCGATATACCTATTTACTTTAAGCAAGCAAGGCTATGTTCCTTCCTCCGTACATACATAAGAAAATAATTTTCCAGAAGAAAAGAAAGAATGTGTAATTTTCCAAAGCCTTAAACTTATCTTTTTCTGCTGTTAGGAGAATTATATTGAGGAAACAAAAAAAAAATTAGGAACATGCCAAAATTAACCGGCTTCATTGAGCTGTATGATTTAATGCATTCACTGCGAGACCTCACGCCCTATTGTTGTGGCGCCAGATATCGACTGCGAGCATGACCACTAGGTGGGACAGTAGGGTGGACTCTACCGAACACCCGGAATCTAGATCGTACCTTTCAGAAAACTCCGAGAGTACGGGTCCCTTACCGGATCGTGAATCATCAATAATTCCACCACGTGGTACAGGGTTATTTGCCAGTCTTCAAAATATCTAGAGATCCACGTGGCGAGTTACCGAGTATTCACACCCTCGACGGCACTCGTACGAGTCGAGCCGTTAGCGTGCCCAACCCGTGCACAACCCGAGTGTATGGTTGCCAAAGTCCCGTCAGTCCAAATGTACCTTTACAGCGGCAACCGCCTTTGCAATTCACCAACACGCGCCATGCTAAGCCAATGCAAGAAACACAGAAACAAGCTGATACATTTAACAAATGGGGTATTTATTCACAGTAATCGGGGAAACGAGGGAAGCACGTAAGGGCAGTTATCACGACTACCAGAGAATGCAAATTTACACACAAGCACTTAAACAATTCCTACTTAAAGACGGGCTCACCGACAGACACAGACACAGACACAGACACAGACACAGACACAGACACACACACACACACACCCAGAATGACGTGGACCTGTCCACCTCGTGTGGTCTTCGACGATCCAAGCGACCCAGACCAGCGTCGCGATGCGGTCCAAAGAACCAGGCGCCAGCGAGAGGCGATGGAGGAACCAGGCGCCCACGAGATACGAGCAGAGTCCGCAACCAGAGCATGCCAGCGACGAGATGAGCCGGGAACCAGAGCACGCCAGCGACGAGATGCCTTTCGCTCAGCCTCGAGAGATGCATTTTGAATGGGCGCCAATTCTTCCTCTCCAAGCTCCAGCAGATCCACTTATTTGCTCTCAGTTTCTTTTATCGCTCTCGGGCGCGGTCCGCTCATGGCCCGTCCTCAGTGGGTGGGACACGACGCATTCCCTTACTTGGCGCGCTGCCAAGCGAACCAGTTCATGACCATATTTGGGAATGGAATTCCATCCCCGAATGAATTCTGAACACACCTGCATACCAGCAAGCGCGCGGTTCATGACCATATTTGGGAATGGAATTCCATCCCCGAATGAATTCCGAACACACCCACATACCAGCGAGCACGCGGAAATGCCGGGAGCAGAGGGTTGTCGTTGTTGTAGTTGGAGATGTAGTAGCCGTAGTTGCTGTGAGTGATGTAAAACCCCTATCAAAATAACTCACAGTGCATGTACATTTATTCACCCATTTAAACGAGGGACGGGGACCCTAACTAAAAAACATAAACTTACCGATATAACTGTTCTATAGGACCTGTATGTTGAGTGCTCATGGCTTCGAGATTCATAACACTACCCCATCCCCTTTTTACAGACTTGTCCCAAGTCGTCAAATTTTCGTGTGACCAGCATGTGTAAGTTTTCCCCTAGTACAATTTACCTTCGGATCCCTGAGTGCGACATTTCTTTTTACGTGTCCCAAAAATAAATAACCTAATGCGCTGCGTAACTAACTAACAGACTCACACGGACAACTTAGCTACAATTGCCGGCGCTACGACAGACATACAGGTGTGTTTTTAAAATTATTTACAATCCTTACTATCTATTTACACTAACCATGGCCCAGGACCGGTGATCTGTGGGGAAAAAGGCACAATGCCAGAAGTTTTGTGTGGGTGAGTGCTCAGCAGCTGAAGGTCAGTCGTCCTCAGGGCCTGCTCAAAAGGTCTCCCTTGAGTATTCCTCACAGTGAACTTCTTCCTTCCATTTCTTTCATAACCCCAGCCGCTGGAGGCAACTCACCCTAACATGGCAGACCATGCGCAGTCCCACAGGCCATTTGAAGTGGCCTTTATGCAAGAAGAAAGACGTGGCCAGGCTGCTCAATGCAGTCTCTAGCTCATTTGAAATGGAAATGGATGCAAAACACAAAATGGACTGGATGCAACTGATGCACGGGCTGCGCAATGCAGTCCCCGTGTGCGGCTGCCTGCAGGGCAGTCCTGGCAAAACACACCGAAGGAGATTCTGGCGCACATGGTGATGGTGACACAGGGGCAATGCAAAGAGGGTAGCGTCATTCCTCACTTGACAGGTGTGCAATTATTGTGGCAATGCACTGCAATAGGGGCAATGCACTGAGAGCAGCGTCACTCCTCGATTGCTGGTGCAATCTTGGCGATCACCCTTCCCTTTCCAGAGAGGGACAACAAGGCTCCTTTTACAGTCAGTTGGGATGATGCCTGTGTTCCAGGCAGAGCACAGAACTGCATGCAACGATATCAGTACAGAATTTCCACCAACCATGAGAAGTTCAGCATGGATGCCACGGATCCCAGGAGCTTCACCCCATTTCAACCGGTTCACCGCAGCGTGTGTTTGCACAAACAAAGGTGGACCACAGTTGATTGGCGGGTCAGCAATATGGATAGTAACACCCCTGACATCTAACTCAACAGCTGGTGGAAGAGCCTCTGTTACAGCTGCTCAAGGTAACCTGCCCAGCAGGCCTTCACTTTGGACTCCTCTGTCAAGAGCCCAAAAACGTCCACTCTAACGGCAGTTCACCAAGGGACGGGCTTGGAGGAATGAAATGCGTGAATTCCCCTGCAAGCAGGACGAGAATCACTTGACCACAGGTGATGTTCTACCCCCTCACCGATTCCTTGCACACAGACCTCCTCAATGCAGGTGCAGTTTTAAGCCTCAATTCCCTGAACACCTCAGCTCTGCCATTCAGCCTGGCCCTGCAACTCGGGTCAATAGTATTCAGTGTCCCTTGAGACAAAATTCTTCTTCACCCTTTGGTGAGTTTCAGGACATCCACTGGCAACATCAAGGATGGTGGCCTTTAAGGCACTCCACAACTCTTCAGTATTTCCCAAAGCACTCAAGCCCCCCAAATCCCAATTCAGCCTGTTCACAAACTCCTCATCTATGCTTCTCATCCATGAGCTTGCCAACATCCAGCCTAGGCTGGGATGGTACCATTCTCCCAGATTTAACCTGCAGCTTCAGAGTTGCTGCAACAAGCCTGTGGTCAGCATTGAGGAACTGAGCACTCGGGTAAACCCTATAGTTCGGGACCATCCTCCAGCGACCATCAATGAGCACATGGTCATTCTCCTTTGCCACACCACCAGCGTTGGAATACCAAGTCCAGCGATGAGCCTGTGGGCGCTAAAACCATGAACCAGCCACCCGAAGTCCATGATTTCTTGCAAATTCAAGGAACTTGGTGCTATTCTGGTTCATAGTTCCTGACCCATGGGGACCAACATGTCTCATAAGCATCCCTATCAGTTCCAGTCGATGCATTGAATCCCACAAGACTAGAAGAGTATCTCACCTTGGGCACTGGTCAACCACAGACTCGATCGTGACATGGAATGCTTCCTTCACGGTGAGATCAATCACCTCAGTCCAAAAATATAGAGACCAGGGAAATGACACCCATGGAGTGACAAATCCTTAGTCTCATAAAATGCTCATTGACCGGTGTTACCTCAATTATCATTGGAGTCAGCTTATTGGACACAGCTACAGCAACTCCTTGGGCATGGTAACCATGAGAACGACCAGCCCAACAGCAGGTGTAACCACCCACCATGATCTCGCTACTATCCAGTCTCCAAAACTCAGAGAGTGCTCCAATACTGATGTTCAAACGCTTGAGCTCAGATGATAACGGGACAGGTGATCATCTTCTCTTAGGGATAGGACATTCCAGGCACCCACCCGAACGGACCGCCTCAGGTTAACCCAAGGAAACCGCCGCCTGGTGGACGACACCTCATCACCACCCTGACACACACTACCACAATCCAACCCAGGAAGGTTATCCCATGTTTTTCCTCCTATCATCAAGGAATGGGGGTCCCGAAGACTTTGTTCCAATCCCGTAATCCGGCGAGCTGCCCTGCGAAGGGCAGCTGCATTGGAGGCACTCACACTGAGTGGGTTTTCAGTTTTCTTTGCGTTTTTAGAACGTTTTGCAGAATGAAGGGTTTTACGGTGGCCGAAGTGCAAATCCTGCCACCAACCTCCTTTCAGAAAACTAACCCAACCGCAGGAGGACGTCTGCAGACACAGTTGGGCACGAGATGTGGATGGCCGTTGGCTCACAAGGAGCTCCTCCATGCTTTGACAGGTTTTGTTTTTCATCCTGCTGGGTGTCCATATCATACACCCTCCTCACCAGGAAACCTGGTGGGGGAGACGGTTTCAGCGCCGACAACCCGACGATGAAACAGGTCAGTACAGGTTTACACGGTACCTGCAGCGAGTCACAGATCCTACATTCTGAGATGAATGTGTACAAATGATACTGACTCACCTTGCAGCACATGGAGACAGAATTGGGAGGGACCTCTGCACAATAATTACACACCCGACAACTCTCACGTTTTTGTCGTGAGACTCACGACATTCTGCTGAAAGTCACTTTCTCGCGTTCACGCGATAAATTCTCTCACACTGTTGTTTTTAAATTTCTCGGCACCAAAAAATATTTCTAACATCATTGCATTGGGACTGGTTTAACTGATGTTATGACCTTGAATACCGACTTCAATCCGATCGCTTCACGTAGTTCCGCATAACCTACATGAGAGATTGAGTACGAGTGGTCAATTATCGATGACCATTCTGATCCAATGAAATGTCTTGTTTCTGGGGCGTTCAATTTGTCCACGTGAAATCCCCGCAAAATACTGGGAAATACTATCAATATGCTGAAATAATACATCTTTATTACAAGGATGATGAGTGTTCTAATTCCTGTACAGCATTTGATCTGTTGATGACAATAAAAGATATGTCTTCTTTGTTCATTTCTTTGAGTCCATTCAGTGAACGAAACAGGAACAACATGACATCTTCTTCTTCTTTCGTCTGCTCCGGTTAGGGGTCGCCACAGCGGATCATTCGCTATGATCCGCATACTGATTTGGCACAAGTTTTATGCCAGATGCCCTTCTTGACGCAACCCTGGTCGCCTCTTACGACACAGGGATAAGGATTGGGTTTCGCCATGATTCCGGGCTGCCCTACACCTTCTCATAGCGTGGCCCAGCGCAGAGCTCCCGTCCTCAAGCGATCCTCCAACCCCAGCCTCTGAGTAGCCGGATTACAGGCGCACGCCACTACGCCAGGTAGGAACAACATGACATAAAAACTTATATTCTGACTGAAAAAAAATATGGATGAATTTGCCACGAGAATGCAGGAAATTGCATCTAAGACACACCAGAAAGCAAACATTTTCGAGGGGGGCATGCCCCCAGAGCCCCCAAGATTTTTAGGGCACTTAACGCCCTAAATTCTCGATAGCTTCATGACCTCACTGGACACATTTTATATTCTCACACTTTTTTCATAATTTGGGGTTGACAGGTCTGTAATTGATAAATTGCATAATTAATATAAATAAATGATAATCGTAAAACTAATTAATTTCTTCATCAATTGGCTCATAGCATGCCAAAACCACCATCGTTTCATCCGAATATGTAACTTTTTGAAAATAAAGTAATTCATCTAAAAATGAATAATTAATAAATTGATGAATCAAAAAATATAAAAATACCGTTTTTGCCAAAGCACATCTTCACTTTTGTCCACAAATTTCAGCTTCCTTGCTCAAAGAATGTCTGAGATATTGCCTGGACAAACAAGAAAACAAACAAACAAACGGAGTAAAAACTGAGTACTCCCTTCCTTCGCCGCCCGACGATGATGTCATGCATCGCCTGGATATGGAATTGGGAAGGAGCGGTGTACAATACAAATAAAACGTGAAAAAGTTAGATTAACAGAGAAAAATCAGATGATTCTCAGTTGCATTACAAGTATTCAACCCCATTGCCTAATTAACTCTAAATCACTGCAGAAGCAAATTATTTGTTTGAAAGGTTACTAAATAAGTGCAACAGGTTTCACCTGAATGTAATCGGTGGTTTAATTTAAAAATTACGCTCCTCTACTTACCTAAAGAGTTTTAAGACGCAACTCACTTGGGTGAACTAACAAGACAAACATGAATACCAGGAGCTTTCCAAAGAATCAAACATAAAGTGGTGGAGAAGCACCGTTCAGGGGAGAGTTATAAGAAGATTTTAAACTCACTCATTATCCCTTTGAGTACGGTGTAATCCATCATTGTGAAATGGAAGACGTATTATATATACCACCCAGATCCCCGACGAGGATCACTTCGCCCATCCAACTCAGCAGCCAGGCAAGCTGGAAAGTGGTTCAGGATGTCACTGTAAATCCAACAATGACTGAAATATCTGCAAGGCTCTCTGCCCGGAGATGGGGGGGGGGGTCAGTGTTCATCAATCAACAACATCTTGTTCCTTTCCCAAAGCTGGCCTCTATGGTCAGGTGGCAAGAAAGAGGCCATTACTGTAAAACACTAAAATCTCGTATGGAATTTGCGACAAAGTATCTTACTGATGCTGTCGGCATGTGGAGAAAGGTTTTGTGGTCAGACGAGACAGAAATTGATATTTTTGGTCTAAATTCAAAGCGTTACGTCTGGTGTAAGTCTAACACTGCATATCACCCACTCAACACCCCCCCTACTGTCAAGCATGGTGGTGGCAGCATCATGGTACGGGGCTGCTTTTCATCAGCAGGGACTGCCAAGCTTGTCAGGACAGAAGGGACAATGAACGGTGCAAAAGAACAGGAGAATCCTTGATGAAAACATGCTCGAGTCAGCCATGAATCTGAAACTGGGTCGGAGATTCACATTTCAGCAGGACAATGATCCGAAGCACAAAGCGACAACCACACTGGAGTGGCTGAATAAGAAGAAATAAATTTTCTTGAGTGTCCAGTCAAAGTCCTGACATGAACGCAATTGAACATTTGTGGCGAAACTTGAAGATCGCAGCCCATCAACGATCCACATCAAACTTGAGCGATTTTCACGTGAAGAATGGGCAAAGATTTCACCATCTTACTGTGCAAAGCTGGTAGAGACCTATCCCCAAAAAAGACTCAGTGCAAAAGTTGTTGTTTTTGCTGCAAAAGTTGTTTCCACCAAGTACTGACCGAAGAGGCTGAATACTTTTCAACCAGTGAATTTTGATTTCTACATGTTTTTTGCAGGTATTCCTGACATGTAACCTCCTTCAACTGTAACAGTATTTAGTTTGGTGTCTTCAGTTATGAATAAATAGTTCATTTGGAAAAATTGTTTCTACATAATTCATAATTTATCGAAATGTGGCTTTATGGGTCGGGTGTGAATCCTTTTGCAGACCCCTGTAGGTGGGTACATCGGTACTGTATGTCCAATATATATATCGCTCAGACTCGTCCCAAACTCTTGATATCCAATCGAACAGCCATGACAAGTCATGGATGTCTTTTTTTCAAAATAGTGTTTTGGATCCTTGTAAAATTTTCCACAGAATCAAGGTCATTGGATATTACAAAATGCTTATTGATCCCCACAAGGGGATTTCCCCCTTCCAATAATACAAGGAACTTGGACAAAAAGGAGGAGGCCGTTCGACTCGTGAAGTCTGTGCTCTGTCAATACCACATTATATCAATCGATAAGATGTCTATCTTACAGAATACAAATTACAATATGCATATAGAATATAAATACTGTGCCTAACTCTCTGGTACAACCCTGGAATACAAGCCAAGTTGAATGATCACCTGTTACTGAAAGCAAACATGATTCACACAGCCAGCAGCATTGTACAATACACATGTTATTATATAAACTGTCATCATGAAAGATTTAATAATACAAAATAACAAAGCACGACATTCTCGAGGCCGAGTGTAAACCAGACAAACAATAAGTTTTCACACATTTTATAATTCTGCTCATGATGGCGCCGTGCTACAACGTCAGCCTGCAATCTAGCATGCGTTATACAGTCATTGTGCCGAAATGACATTATCCCACATGATCGGCGTCATTTAGTTGTTGTTGTTGTTGTTCGTCTTTTGGCTGCTCCGGTTAGGGGTTGCCACAGCGGGTCATCCGTTATGATCCGCATACTAATTTGGCATAGGTTTTATGCCGGATGCCCTTCCTGACGCAACCCTGGTCACCTCTTACGACAAAGGGATAAGGATTGGGTTTCGCCATGATTCCGGGCTGCCCTACACCCTCTCATAGCGAGGCCCAGCGCAGAGCTCCCGTCCTCAAGCGATCCTCCAACCCAAGCTTCCGAGTAGCCGGATTACAGGCGCACGCCACTACGCCTGGTATATCGGCATCATTTAGTGGGGGGTCTTAATTCCACTGTAGATGCACCTGAGAGCAAAACCCATTCAGACCCATATAGGTACATGTAGTTGTCTATACAGCGTACGTTGTGAAGTTCGCTGTTTATTCAATCTCTCGATGAATGTGGGTTTCAATCTGGCAATTTAAACCTCGAGTCGAGAACACTCGGTGACAGCAAAAGCCATTAGGGTGAACTCTACGCCTGATGTGTCAGGAAGCGATTCAGACGGTAAATCTGGTGGCCCAGGGCAAGACTTGCAAGGCGAGACCCATAATGGCTCTAAAAGAGAAAAGTTTTGGCGTGAAATACAGCCCGTGTTGCCTAAGGGTTCATTAGGCGTGTGTGGCATGGAGCAGTGCCACCAAATTCTGGGGCATTGATGTCTCAGTTTGCCAAGAGAAGCTTTCTAGTATGAAAAACTGCTAGCCTAGTGAATACTAGCTTAGATAAATGTGACGCTGCCATAATCAAAATAGAGTTGCAACAGTGGAGGGGTTTAAGTGTTCGTGAAGCCAAAGCTAAAGCTCCATTTATAATTGTTATGACGTCAATAGTGATGGATAAGCACCGACGTCATTGCCAAACTATTTCTTCTACTACTACCACCACTCCTACTCCTCCTTGACAACCGGCCTGTCGTCGATCCAAGGTATGACATACTTTGTGATGCAACACCCTACATATGACGCACCAATTTGACAGTTTGTATTCAGCTCGGTAATCAAACTTGACATACTCCAAAATGTTTTTCCTTTTCTTCAAACTAAATTAATGGTGGTGTATAGGCAGAGCCAGACTTGCTTCAATGGTCCCAGTCACATAATGAGAAGGATGTACATATTTTAAAGATGGATGTTGTCTCGGTAATTGCATGAACTTGCAGGAAATAAAACATCCAGCTGTGGCTATACGGCTCTTCCCAATGTAAATTGCCTTCTCCGCTTGGTCTCCCAAAATACTAGCAAAAGCTCACTCAGGCAAGTGGAGTGAGTTGTGCTGTAAAGAGTCTGGTAAGGTCATCTTCATATAACGTCCAAATTTCAGACATATGCCACCTCACATCATATAGAAAGTGCCATATAGACACACCAAACGGGTGTAGAGAAGGAAATGGAGACCATTGCAGAAAAGTCAAAGTACTGAGCTTGATCAGAATTCATTATTGGAAGAAAAACATAAATCCGCAAGGAAGTTTTTCTGTTGCAAAGAACAAAAGTAGCACAAAAAAGGCCGAGACATGTTTTGTACAACATGTTGGGCAAGTATAGGCCCACCTTAAGACTTCATGGGAGAATGATCAAATAAACCCCAAGGAAATCAGATGGCAAATACTGTTACGAATTTGGAAGCCTTTTTTTACACAGACAGTGAGCAGTCCCATAGTTCAGTTATCTCATTAAGTATATGTGGATAGTTAGAATCCCTTCCCGATGTCTAATGGGTTAATTTCATGTGTGCGCTGCGGGTTTCTTTTATAGTCAGGTTTTTTACATCTTTAAATCTACCAACGCCAACAAAACCCTCACTTCACTCCTTCTCCCACTCTGCGGGCGAACAAGCACTTCACCCGCACAGTTTCACTTCACACCACGGCACCATAATGCACGTGTTTCTGACTAGGGATGTGGGTGGAGCCCCCTCGCCTTGGAGCTCTGACTCCGCCCCATCAAAGAAGAATGTCTCCACTGTCGACACTGGGGAAGACAACAGGGCCTCTCTCGGTGAGGAGCACCGGGACGCCGACACACCCCTCCTCCAATCGCGGCTGGCCACCACGACACCCGAAAACGCCCTGTCCAATCCGGAGGCGAGTTACCCGAGAGCAGATCCCTCCACCCTGCACGGGAGAGGGATAAGAAGGATCGCAAGCTGTTCTGGGGGTTCCTTGGAGGTCGTTCCTTGCTTCTGGTCTGCTGGGCTCTCCTGGTCATCGGTCATCGTTCTTGGCTGGCCAGGTCGTTCATAGGATCCTGGCTGCGCTCGTTGGATTCTGGTTCGTTGGTTCGAATCCCACCGAGGTGGGTTGTGTTGGAGCGCTCGAGCTGGAGGTCCCCGTTCCCTTCCACGGACTCCGTGCTCCACAAGTGCGGGTCGGTAAAACCGCACAAGGCGGCCAGGTACCCGACCAAACTCTAACCCCCAGCTTGCCTATCCTCCGTGGCTGGAGGGTCCGAATAAAGGCGAGTTGGCGCCATTTCTTTTTGGGTATGTGTGTGGCGCCAGTCTGTAAATAGAACTGCATAAGTGCCTTGCTTATTGTACATTGCATTTTTGTCAGTTTAACCGTGCTCTGTGTCTCCCTCCCTGATTATTATTTGTAAAATAACCCCCCGTGTTAAATGTACCAGCTCGTTTTCTGTGCTTTCTTTCATTGGCCTAGCATGGTTCGGGTTTGAGTTATTGTGAGGCCGATTGTGCCATAAATTGTTATTTGGGTTGGTGCGGCTTTGGTAATTCCCGCTCGGTTACGCCGGATCCGAGTCGGTAACAGCGACTCGGTTCGGACAAAGCCGGCCGAGGGTGTGGCGTCCCCGGTAGCTAGACCGCGCGGCTAATTAGGTAAATTGGAATCGGACAAAAAGACCCTAACCGTGCGGTCGAAATATTGGCGTCCACGGTCCATTAAGCGACCCGTCGACTTCAGAGTTATCCGGGGTGACGACCTTCAATTCCGGGTGTTTTGGGGGGGGGGGGGAGACGGCCCAACTGCTCCATCTAGCGGTTTTTCCCCGCCCCCGAACCCGGCACTACAACAATATTTCTCGAAATAGCCTCGCCTCCATGCCAGACTGAATCGCACAGATCCATTTTTAAAGGGGATTTAATTGAACCCCCCCAAAAACAATTCACACGTGGGTCCAGAAAAAGTCACGCAAGCAGAGGATTCTGCGACTTACAAGGAGATAGCTTTCCTGGCGTACCAGCAGAACTGGTCATCGTCAGGAATCGCTGAAGTCAGGCATCCTTGGGCATGTTTAATTGCCGTGAGAATAGGGACCAATTAAAAGGATCAAGTGCGGATCAACAGGAGGCAAGGCCAAGCAAGAGCATGTAGGGAGACATGAACCGAGGTATGGGTGGGTTTAGGAAACAGAGGAAGGGGCAGATACGCAATCTGCTTGTGAGGGGTTTACAAAGAGACATGGGATTTCTAAACTTGGTGTCGTATCCAATCGGTACGCTTACCCTTCGGGGACCTCTTTGAGGTGAACGGTCGATTTTCCACTTTTCGAAAACCGGTCTCTACCTGTTATGCAGAGAGGTGCATCTCAAAAACAAACAAAGAATTAGTTTCTTTAACTTGATGATAAAACAACTAAAATGGCAAGAGAAGCAGAAAAAAAAGTTTTCGATGAGAGAATTTTCCATTTTCACACAAAGCCAAATTGGTTTCTTGGCAGGCATTTTGCTCCCAACAACAAACGTAACGTCACCAATGATGTGAGCAGTGAGTGCCCTCCATCGTTAATAATGGAGGAAGCAAAACTATATCCCAACATGAAAACGAGATTCTCAGAAGGCTATTACACAAGTCTCTTAAACATTGAAAAAGAAAAACGGAGGTTTCAATTTACTGACTCAAAAGTTCTGGCCATCGGTGACATCACCACGGCTCCTCAACCTTGAACTCCAGAAAGCATTTTAAAATCACAAAGAATCAGCACGCTCTACAATGGTTAAGGAATGCTGCTGCTGCTGCTGCTGCAAAAAAAAAATACAATTTATGATAACAGCCGAGGGCTTGCTTAAAAATAACATTTTGAACACCTAGTTTCTGCTTCAGTAAATTTAAAAACAATTTCAGACTCAAAAAATCCTCAACTGGGCAAAGAGAGGAACCCACATCATTGTGACGAGCGGCGGAAGTGCTTCACATGCTCGGAGACAACTTTTCAATTGCCTGTTTTCGTGGGAGTCCAATTATACATAATGGCAATGTCGTCAAACTCCTTTAAAACTGGAACAACTGGCGAGGTGTGCTGGTTGGTGTTCAAGACAATTCACACCTTGCTGAAGTGTGCCGTGCTAACAAGTTGACGAAAACTAAACTTCTTGTACAACCAAAAAAAAAAAATTTGTTTGAAAACTTAGATACGATTGATCTTTATGGCCACCGATGTGGGTGCAGATGGTCATCGATCACAAAAAAGGGAAAAAAAAATCTCATATACAGGATGTCAAAGTGTTGCGAGGGTTGGCAGGATATCCAAGAGGTATGCACACTTGAACCTGAGTGGTCTAACCTGAGTTTGAATCCCGACACGGCCATAAACCGTCATCGTGGTGTTTCACATGCGGGGTGAGGCACCAATATGTGCGCCATCTGTTGGAGGGACATTAAGCTGCAGGTCCAGTCCGCCAGCAATGGGGGAATTGGTGGATGTTGCAGATCCCAATAAGTCTTTCGCGAAGAGTAGGTGAATAACCACTGGCACAGTGAACAAAACATACATACATATACATATACATACATGCAGCACGACCGACCAACACACCCTGCAGCACGACCGACCAACCCACCTTTCAGCACGACCGACCAACCCACCCTGCAGCACGACTGACCAACCAACCCACCCTGCAGCACGACCAACCAACCAACCAACCCACCCTGCAGCACGACCGACCAACCCACCTTTCAGCACGACCGACCAACCAACCCACCCTGCAGCACGACTGACCAACCAACCTTTCAGCACGACCAACCAACCCACCCTGCAGCACGACTGACCAACCAACCCACCCTGCAGCACGACCGACCAACCCACCCTGCAGCACGACCGACCAACCCACCCACCCTGCAGCACAACCGACCAACCCACCCTGCAGCACGACTGACCAACAAACCCACCCTGCAGCACGACCGACCAAACAACCCACCCTGCAGCACGACCGACCAACCAACCAACCAACCCACCCTGCAGCACGACCGACCAACCAATCCTCCCTGCACCTCGACAGACCAACCAACCGACCCACCCAACTTGCAGCACGACCGACCAACCAACCAACCCACCCTGCAGCACGACCGACCAACCAAGCCACCCTGCAGCACCACCGACCAACCAACACACCCTGCAGCACCACCGACCAACCCACCCTGCAGCACGACCGACCAACGCACCCTGCAGCACGACCGACCAACGCACCCTGCAGCACGACCGACCAATCCACCCTGCAGCACGACCGACCAACCCACCCTGCAGCACGACCGACCAATCCACCCTGCAGCACGACCGACCAACCCACCCTGCAGCACGACCGACCAACCCACCCTGCAGCACGACCGACCAACCCACCGTGCAGCACGACCGACCAACCCACCCTGCAGCACGACCGAAAAACCCACCCTGCAGCACGACCGACCAACCCACCCTGCAGCACGACCGACCAACCCACCCTGCAGCACGACTGACCAACCCACCCTGCAGCACGACCGACCAACCCACCCTGCAGCACGACTGACCAAACTACCTTGCAGCACGACCAACCAACCCACCCTGCAGCACGACCCAACCGACAGACCCTGCAGCACGACCGACCAACGCACCTTGCAGCACGACCAACCCACCCTGCAGTGCATCCTTTGCCCAGAGACTCCTTAATCACCCGCACTCTTGACAGAGTCCAGCACATTGATGATGATGATTGTGATAATGCGTTGCAATTTTTTGGTGATAATTGCTGCAACTTTATGTCGCACTTTTTGTTTTTTTTAAGACACCTCATTTTATCAAATTGCAACTCTTTGTTGAAGTCTATTACATATATACAACAGAAACATCCAATGTACGTGTTTACATTTACATTTATTTACATCGCATTTACAGGTTTATCAGCCAAATCGAGCCAATTATTCTTTGGCAACCCCCATTGGCTCAACTTTCTACAATCTCACCCAAAGAGCTGGGATGACACCCTCAAATTGTGTCACCCATCCAGAAAAAAAAGTTAAAGTTATCTCTGAGAATGCAATTATCTCAACACAAAAAAGCCTCTATCGGTCAACTGTGTCAACTCTTTTTCTTTTTGGAGAATAAACGCTTCCCAAGATACCCAATACTGAATAATCAGAAATCGTTCTCTCTGCCAATGCACCCTGGTAGATTCAGAACAGTGTCTAGAGAACACCCAAACCTGTTTGACTTGCATTAACCATTTCATCGAAAATGTTTCATTAGAGTTCTTGACACAAATCGTTGTGATCTTCAATCTGCCCTCTGAGTTCCCCAAAATTTGAGAGCAGGTGGTAAAGTTAGGGTTATAACTAGAAACGCAGATGGGAGGCAATTATGCTGATTACTTTGAAGACAAATTAAATTACCCTTTGCAACATACTTCCTTAAGCTTGTGGCCCATCTGCTTGTCGTTTCAGCATTCTTTGCTATCCATCTGTCTGTAAGTAACCACCTAGTCATCTTACAATGCATCAGACATGCCACTAATCTTGGCTGAAAGAATTACGAGACGGTGGCGGCATTTGGCTGAAAAAAAGAAATAATCAGCAAGCGATGGTGCCAAAGCACTTTCAAATTGAAACGGTGGGAATATCGCTTTTTTTTTTGGAGGATTCTGACGTTCACCCAGAGTGCAAGATGCATTTATAATCATCCGGCGCCCAATGGTGTGATAATTGCTGCCACCGATCTCGGCTGCACCTTCACACCCAAGATTGCACCATTGTTTGTCGGAATGGTTTTGCCGAAACACTTGAGAGTAGACTCGTTATCGATGTCGGTTTTGGTAATATCACGCACGACCATCAACTCTGCCATTTTCGGTATGGCTTAATGATACTGGAAAGCTAAATTTAAGCCGACTTATTTGCCCATCGTGTCGCAATGTCCTTCATGAAATACAAGTACAAGTTGTTTCGTGAACTTTCGATGCTGCGGAAAAGAAAAAAAAGCGCTCTCTCTAAAAAGATTGTGTCTAAAATTGCAGCTGCCAGTGTTTGTATGGGCATACTTCACCTGAAACCGTACGTATCCCGTGACGATTTGCAAGTTAATCAATGCCTGAAGGGCACATCACATGTGCGACATAAGCCGATGCATTTTTATTTGCATATACTGCAATTAAAAAACAAACCTCATTTTTCAACAAAAGCAAGATTTACAGCAAATGCAATAAAAAAACATTTTTAATCAAAAAATCTGGGGTGCAGGAGAGGGGCATCAAGGCCGAAACAAAAAAAAATTAAAATAAAAAACATGCTACAATTCTACCAACATAGAGTAGCTTACAACATATGGAGGATGTTTTAATGAAAATAAATCTCGAACACAAACAAAATAGTTCAAAAACAAATCCCAAAGCCAGAGTGATCAAGGACTGGCCAAGCTACTACATTTCTGATCTCAACCGAGCTCTACGGTTCCTTTCACGAATCGAAGGACGACTCATTTGCAAAGCATTCCTCCAATAATTCTTGCTCCTCAACTTGGCTGGCTGACAACTGAGTGGACTGACTCTCAGAAGACTGAGCTGGATGAGAAGACTGTGGCATCGTAACAGGAGCGACAACCGGCTTCTGAACTTCTCCGCTATTCTCCCGCTTTGCATGCTGACCACCCGACAGCAACTTCTGGCTCTCTTCAAAGTATTGATTTGGGTGAGATAGACCAAAAGCTCCATCTTCAACCTACAGTGACACAACACCGATGACAAATACTCACTTGAGCAGCCTCACATCAAAATGGCACACGCAGTGCTTTGAGCCAATGAACAAGGGAAGAATGAGAGGTATCAGACCTACCTTGTGGGTGAATTCAAAGTATTTCTGGCAAGCCAGCTGATAGTGCATTCCCTTTACATATTCCATCACCTGACAAATAACACAGCCATTATTATCATCTACATCATTTCCATTGCAATATCATCTTGTATTCATTTTGACCGCAGATGTACGGAAATAAAATCATTCCTGTTACGGGGTGCAAACAGCAATGCCGAATCAGCAGCATTTCAGTACTCGTCTCAAGTTGCCCCGAGGACATTTAAGTCAACCACAAAATGTGAATTGGGCACCACCTGTAGGCCAGAGATGTCACAACAGGCAGAATACCACCCTATGAAATAATAATCTCTCCAGGAAGTTCAATAGCCAGCCAGCAGGGTTGTTAATGGACGGTCACATAGCGACGTGGTAATACTCCCAAAACTAGCTTGGTTTCCAGATGCTCTGAATCCAAATACTCAAAACTGCCGACTTCAGCTGTATTTAAAACCACAACCTTTGTGATTACAATCCCACATCCTTATACCCGCTCATCAAGCAAATGGTGGTACCCGACGTTCATAGGTGCAATTTATTTGATTCAAGGCAATATGGGAAGTAATCGCACTTACAATCTTTGCTTCATCGAACGGTTCCACTTTAAGAGGGTCTTTCTTTTTTTTGCCACCATCGATTCATTTTGTGTTGCATTTTTATCTGATGCACACACATCCTTGTTCTTGTTCTTATTTTTCTTTATAAACTAGTTTTGCTCCTTGGATATTTTAGGATTTTCAAATCAGCAATGGTACAGAAAGGCTCACTATTCACCATTATTATCAATTTGGTTGTCTATCCTTCATTTTAAATGATTGTTTCCTAAACAAACTTCATTTTATGCAAAAAACAATTTTAAACAAGTGGTGCCAGGCACAACAAATCCCGCCCATTTTTTGACGAAGTTATGAGCGAAAAACGATTTTGATCTTTTCGTGACCTTGACCTTTGACCTAATTGGACCCAAAAGTTAATGGGGTCGTCCGAGGTTCATTACCCACCTGTGGATACAATTTGACGGTGTTTGAGCCAGCCGTTTTCCCGTAAAGTTGTATTTTCGAAACCATGTTTTAGTTTTAATGGAAAATTTGTAATTTTGACCGATGACCATGACCCCCAAAACTTCGGACGCTACCGATCCTCACAAATATGCATTTTTCACTATAGGAATGGGTAGGATTATAAGTGACAAATAGAATAAGGTTCACTATAAGCTTAGTTTGAAGTAAATCAGATCATTTTTGACGAAGTTATGAGCGAAAAAACGATTTTGATATTTTCGTGACCTTGACCTTTGATCTAATTGCACCCAAAAGTTAATGTGGTCGTCCAAGGTTCATTGCCCACCTGTGGATTAAATTTAATAGTGTTTGCTAAAGCCGTTTTGCCGTAAAGTTGCTAACAGACAGACAGACAAACAAACAAAGACAAATAAACAGACAAACAAACCGGACGATTACAATATCCCGCTCCCTCCCTCCGGGGGGCGGGATAATAAAACTTTGCGACCATAAAAGCCGTTGGAAGAACCAACATGGCACACCGTCACAGGTACAATTTACAAAACCGTTTCCCGGTGATGGAGCGTTACTACATTCAACACAGAGGATGAAAACAAACACAAGCAACATGGAAAGATACAATAAAGCGAATTGAGGTCCATTCCTCGTGGAGGGGAGTGAAGGGGGGGGGGTGCACAAGAGGCCATTTGCATGCACTGGATGGCCAACATGCTTGGCACTAGGACGAACATTTGAAGCCAGTTTGTGAGGGCCAGTGCACATATTCTGGCCAAGTCAAAGCAGGAATCTTAATTGCCCAGCATCGGAGGCAGTGCAGAGGCAGCAGCCTCCACCTTATCAGACTCGGTTTACAATCAAGTGGCCCTCCAATAATTGGCCCAGCTCCAAATGCAAACGAAACATCTCCCTCAGCAAAACGATCATTACAGCGCCCTGTGACAAAGAGCCTAATCACATTTTCCCTCTCATTACACTCCATCTTCACTGCCAGCAATGCGAGGTGCAAAATGATGCCGGTAGCTCTCTCTTTCTCTGGCTTCCACAAACCCGAGCAAATTTTACGGCCCAAGAAGTTTCTCTCACCCACCCCCCCCCCTCCCCCTGCATCATCCCTTCCCCCTTTCAACAATCTGTGACAAATCTGCAGTGGCTAAAAATCCCTTCGGGTCCAACACTTAGTCTCTAAAAACATTTAGCTTTCCTATTCCTGAGGGCTCACTTAGGAAAGTGGAAATACTCTCAGTGTGGGCATCAGCAAGCTATATTGAGCCGGGGGGCAGGCAAGGTTAATGTGACTTGTTCCGGGCATTCATCAAACGGTGAGTCCTCAAAACTTTTTTGCAGCCCCCCCCCCCCTACCAATGTGCACCCGGGAAGCTCACCTGGTTGATTTCAGAAGAGGAAAGCCGATGCGACTGAAGTCGTTGCCTCAGCAGATCGGCGTCTGTGTGTCGGAACGGGCAGCCTGGGGACAGGTAGAAAGATATTAGACATGCCAAGGTGGTAGATGCGTTTGAGACAATAAAGCATGTCAGAAAATCCTTTTTTTATAGGAGGTATACATATAAAGTGTCCTCCAGTGAAAAAAGAAAATAAAAATCCTGAAATACCCGAATGAAAACAGAACGGTCAACACAAAATTCAAATGGGATCAAGTGTTTATGAAACAAGGAAACAATAAAAGGAGATTTCAACATCAAGAAGGGCTTTCATCTCGTGTCATTTCCAATATGAATCCATGAACGCGATCTGAAGAATCGTGTGCTCGAGCGGCAAATGGAATTGTCTTTTTGAAAGGTTTGGCCTGGATTTTCGCCTCAAATATTTCAAATGACAGATTTCAAAAGTCCTTGTGGTATTCGTACGAAACTGAATTATCCTTCCGTCATAGCCATGAGCGGAAGCAGACATTTACAGGTGTTATTTGCATGGTCGGGAAAATATAAAATGAAATCTAAATCTACGGCAACAACTACTGCTTCTTTAACGGCCCCAATGATCACCACCTATATGTGGGGTTGGCAAGGGAATTATTTTGGCCCAAGTCTTTCACGAACCAACTGGCCAGGCCTGATGTTCGACTGAAGGTGGCAGGAATGTAATTTGATGCACGTGCAGGCAAGAAGTCGCCTACTCTTTGCAAAACACACCGTGGGCTCTTCAATCCTTACTATAATTCACAGACCGGTGTTTGTGTATGTTTGTTTGATTGCTTGTGGGTTTGTTTGTCGGGCAACTACTCCTACAGTTGTGGGCCAATTACATCCAGACTTGCTACAGAGGATCAGCATGACCCCAATTAATGTATAGGGGTGTTTTTATCTTTGCCGGTGATCTTGGGGGCGGGAGGGGGGTGAGGGAGGGGACGCAAATTCTCCATGTAAATGTGTATTGTATAGCACCACCTCTAGATGGGGGAGGGTATTACAAGTGTCCACCATTTACAGTACAGTATTCCTGTCCCCACGTTTTCCAGTGAAGTGTTTGAATTGTAAGCAGTAGATATGTTTTTGCTTTATGCACGTAATCCGGGTTTTTTCTTTTCTTTTCAGGAGCGATTGAGGCAGCTGTCAGTTGCCTATACACCGCCCTAATAAAGGTATGCGTCAGAAGAACGTGTTTCATGTTTGGAACAAGACCGCCCACAGGGCGGGTACTCTGCGAGTCGATAATAATAAATGTCAGTGTGTGTCTCCCCTACAACTCCAAAACCATGAAACCTAGCAGCCCGATACGTACTAATGTAACTCCAGGGGATGAAAATTTGGTGTTTGGGTAAAATTAAACACCCCTTTTGAAGATAATTTATGGTAAAACCAGAAGCAGGCTTACCTTTGCTCAGCCTGCCTTCAGCTCACTCAGCTCAGGGGTCTTAATCGGCCATTTTGTCCGCTCAATTCAAGAATGCTTTGTCTTGGAACAGGTCAGTTTCTGTATGATAAAGCTTCGTACCTACGAATCAATATAAATGTCGCTGATCTTCATATCTATGAATCACTGGATACATCGTAATGCTGTTAAATGCCTGGAGATGCCAGTGTTTGTGCCTTTATTTAATTTCGGCACATGCAATAAGTTCTAGAATCTCTTCACCTGAGCCGAATTTCAAAATTTTAACTGAAGCATTGACCTCAGCAGCAGTTCCGACTGCAAAAAAAAAGACTTAAATTGTCCAATTTGCACATTGTTTGACACTCCTGGTGTCTCCGGGTGGTGTTTAGTATAACTGATCACTAATTGCTTGCTAAGCCTGCCGTTCCTTATCAACCGTTTCATTGGAGTGCTTGCTTGAGTGTTTAAGCCACTTCGCGAGCGCCCTACAGTCGATAGCAGGATTACGCAGGTAGTTTGTGTCATCCGGTTCGCCCTCTGTACCGCATTTTTTCAACTTTTTTATGCAATCTGTTGTAATTATATTAATATACTGTACCTATAAAAAAAAAATTCAAAAAAAATTCCAAAATGGAATCGAACCTTGTGTTTGGAACTCCGCCAAGGAGGAATCTGGGGCACATACAGGGAGAATGCATGGAAGGAACGCGTGAACCCACAGGAGAGCACATCTGTGCAGCGGGAGGCAGCAGTGTGTCCCGATCAGGAGATGCAGTTGGCAGTTGCTGCAAGCATGAAGAGGTATGCAGACAGTACATACTGACGTGGTACAAATGGGTAGATTTGGATTAGGAAAGGGATTCTCCGCAGGGGTGTGTGCGGGCCTGCACACTTGGTTACGTGTGTGCGGCGCGTGGGTTTTGCGGGCATGCGGACCGAACTCACACCCAGGACTCTGGTGCAGGTTACATGGCCGTCTCGTGAACGATGTGCTTCGACACGCGGGGAATGGACATGCTGCGGCACCAACGCCACACGTGATGTGCAGTGTGGGTGTGGGGTAAGTGGAGTGTGCAGGAAAAAATGAGTATAATCGCCGGTGCACATGCACGGTTAGCATGGGCTGTGAGGAGGTTGAAGGAACGTGTATGTGGGACTGTTAAGGACTGACAGGTTTAGTTGAAATTTGAAATGGCTTCCCCAACAGCGTAGAATGTAAGAATCCAATTCAGAGTGAGCTGACCAGAGAAGTGCAGAAGCTGCTGCAGGCAGGCCTTTGCCAGATAGATGGCACAGTTTTAAATGTTCCTGCCCAGTTTTATATAGAACCCAGTGGTTAAAAACAAAATATTGCTGTTTCGGAGCATGTTATCACCCTCCCTCCCATACGCCGCCATCCCTCCAAATCCCCTCACGCCACCTTCCCTCCCCATCCACCTCACGCCACCTCCCCTCCGCCCCCCCCTCACGCCGCCTCCCTTCTGCCCCCCCCCTCACGCCGCCTTCCGCCCTCCTCCCCTCAGGCCGCCTTCCCTCCGCCTCCCCCTCACGCCGCCTTCCCTCCGCCTCACGCCGCCTCCCCTCACGCCGCCTTCCCTCCGCCTCACGCCGCCTTCCCTCCGCCACCCCATCACGCTGCCTCCCCATCACGCCCCCCTCTAGAGCTTGTTGCATTAAGTTGTAAAACGTGAGCGGGAAATTAAATAAAGATACAAACACTGGCACGGCTTTTCGACGATTGCAGGAAAACATGAAAAAAGCAGTTCCTTCCCTCCCCTCACGCTTACCTCCTACCAAAGTCCCTCCCCCTCCAACACTTATGGACGTCTCTGTGTGGTGTTTAGAATGACCCATTTGAACGTGTGGTTTCAATGTACCCAATTTTAATCAATCCTGTACAAATGCTTGCAGACGGGACCATCGGCATCCTTTCTCAAGTCCCGCGACCTCCCATCCCTTTCCCCCTTAAGTCCCCTGCCAAACGCTGAATGGTGAAGAATCACTGAAGAATTCTTGTATCCGCATCCAGATCTTCACCAAAACCAAAACAATTCGTCCATGTCACACTCCTAACCTGTCCACCAAATTTCGTCCCAATCCGTCCATAACTTTGAGATATCCAGCTCACAGACAGACAGACAGACAGACAGAGGTGAAAACATAACCTCCGTCCACCTTCGGTAGCGGAGGCAGCAACCACTCCTCCGGCTTAACGACCACCCGATGTGTGGGTCACACATTGGTGAATTGCCCTGCATGCGAAACATCAGGATGACAGTTTATAGCTGGTTTGAGATTTGAACGTAGGCTAAACAGCTCAGGGGCGAGTGTGCATAATAGCTCAAATTTATCCCGCCAGGCAAATTAAATATCTATATATTAATACTGAAGGACCAATTTTGTGCTCCTCCTAGCGGTCGCGTCACGTTTTTCTCGGTACTGTGACCTGGACTGAAAGAAACTTCGAACCTGTAAGAGTGCATCGCACATAGTGGCAACAGTCAAACTTCAACTCTGAAGCAGAACAAACACTTTTCGTTTTACATTCGTTTACATGGCGACGTGTGACGTCACCGCTGAGAGGCGCAAGGACGTCATGACATCATCGGTCATTCGGTGACATCATTACGTCTGTCGTCGACAGACCGTCACCGCTGAGAGGTGTAATTCCACTCCTCGAAAATAGCGTCTGCAATGTAAAACCCTCTTCTGCACATGCTGATTACCTCAGAATGTGAATTTGACACAAAAAAAAGGTAGCAAGAAACATTGTATCTTCTATATTAATACTGAAGGACCAATTTTGTGCTCCTCCGAGCGGTCGTGTCACGTTTTTCTCGGTACTGTGACCTGAGAAGTTTTGACACGGTGCTTGTACGTCAAAGTGGACGCATGCACAAATCGGGGGACTTCTTCATAAATAGTGTACACCAAAAATGTCGTGTACAAGGATGTTTTGTAGGCCTCATTAGGTATGGCCATGGAGTACATCGACTGGGATCCGGCTCTTACAAGAGACGCCGCTGGTTGTCATATTGGGCTCATGGAACGGAATCCCTCTGTGACGGGGTTTCGGCGAGTTATAAATATTAATCAATAACTACATGGTGGCTGAGCAGCAATTGTGAGCATCTGAAATCGCATATGAAGAGATTCTTGTGCGTGGGGAGGGGGAAAAGAAATGTTGCGCTTTTATGGACGGGATGTTTGAAGGTATTGTAATCAACAGAACAAAAGGAGCAAGACATTATTGATATTTTCGAAGATGAAGACAATGTGATGGCTCGCAATTAAAATTAAAAAAAAAAAAAATGCGGTTTTGAATGGTCACGTTCCCGCCAAAAGGGAACAAAGTGCAAAAAGGTCAACATCCAAAGGAGAGGGAGTCACTGCACCCCTGAGATGGGCATGTAGATTGGTAGTAATAGTAGTAGTAGTAGTAGTAGTAGTAGTCGTGGGAAGGTCTTTACAGGAAGCCGAGGATGAAAGTTGTGGAATGTGGCAGCTCAACTGATGAGTTGTGTCAGAGTAGAGAGTAATTCAATCCATCCGTTCGCTCGCACATCTAAGCGTCGAAGTATAATGGCCACACTAAACAGCTCATTCACCAAAAAAAAAAAAAATAATCACCAAACAATATTGTTCGTACTTGACGAATTCACTCGAGACCTTCTCAATCGGAATTGTAAATGTGTTAAATCATATTGTGGGCCAGCCGGGGAAAGCTCATGGCTTTTGACCCCATCACTTACGGACTAAATTAGGTTTCCAGAAAAAAAAAATAAACCTAGAATGGTGAAACAAGAAACGTGCAGCTATCACATCCATCTGGCACTCTAACTCACTGGGGAGGAATGTTGGGCCCCCACCAAATGTCATGTTCCCCCACCAAACAAATCGTCTTCCGCCACGCGGCGGGGGATAACAAGAAATAAACACGAATAAGTAATGTCAAGACCAGCATCAATCGACACCCTTTTAGTCGACTTGAACTTTCACGGGAATCCCTCCTTATCGTGGGTATCAATCTGCAAAGCATTTTTCAGTAATAACTACCGTTCGAGACATTGTGGACACAACAACAACAAAAAAAATCAGATTAAAAAAAAAACAAGAAAATCCAAACATCAAAACAGCCAAGCATTATCAACATCCCATCGAACAAAACAAGCCCATCGTAAAAAAAAAGTAAATAAATAAATAAATAAATAAAAATCGCTGATTCATAGAAATGCTTGAGCAGCTCATGTATTGGGGTTGTCCTCCTATTATTTTTGTTAATGCTGGAGCTATTGGGGCAGGAACACGAAAGATGGTCATTACGCGTACCAGATCAAAAATGCTTTGGGGCCTTGCGTCGAGATATTGGCCTTTGACGAACATGTTGGTAAATCCAATGCCAGCAGACGCATCCTTGTGGAGAGGTGGTGCTTAGCAACAGAAGATCATCTGACACGCAGCCATGATGCACCCCTGTCAATAAACTTGACATTACTCCCTTTCTTTGATGCGATACACCTCGTTTGACAATCATCAAATGTGAACTGGATGCTATTGGATGTCTGCACGAGTTTGTTTTGGAAATGATTTCTGATGGACACCTTTCATTACCATTCCACAAACCAAGGTTTGAAATTCATGGTGCTGTGCATCCAGTACAGACAGTCCTTCAACCATAAAGATTTGATGCATGTCACTCCAGCGTGTAACCTTGACTGCAACCTAAAAGTGTAACAAGGTATTTCGAAGATGTTTCGCGACGTATCCCTTTTGGAGGAATTGACCGAGCAGTCGCGTTCATGAGATACACCGGAATGGGAAATGGAATTATATTTTACCGTATTAATATTGATCTAAAGGGTAATGCATGCTACTGCCTTCTGTACGTTTCCTCTCACAATCAAACTGCAATTCTGACTTGCGTAGAGTCCACAATCTCCATTGGGGAAGCGGCGAAATGAGTCGGGTTGAATTGTACGGATAAAAACGCAGGATTTGAGGGATGCAAGGAAAGGATTCCACAATCAGGGAGAGAAAACAAGGACTGAGGAGTGGAAAGTTTTGATCTAATATGGCACCGAGTATCAACAAAGAATGGGTCACTGGATGAAAAGGTACAACATCATGGAGACGGGAATGTGAGGAGGACCAACAGCAAGGGGGTGGGGGGGATGGAGAGGGGGAGGTGACATCAAAGACGAAATGGTATTTTAACCTACCGGCAATGAAATGCAGTCAGGCTCAAAAAATCTGAGTACCCGCCAATTCAATTTATAGATCAAGTTCAAAAAAAAAGAGCATTTCCACATCAATGGACATGATAGGGAGGGAGTAGGTTCCTGTCTCAGTCTGAATAAAATGTTTGTTGATTGTTGTACATCATTTGAAAGGTTATTCAATGGTAGTATAGATCAAATTTGCCTTTCTGACGGATATTCATCCGAACAGTCGTGCAATCACAATGACAAACTAGAGGGGGAGCACTCGGTAGAGTGCAAAACCTCTACCGCCAATACTGCTAGGTCACTCAAGTGAACCTGATATCCTATTCATTCAATTTGACGTCAACAGTGCTCACAGAGTTATATTTGCAACTTTCCCTTTTACTTTTAACGTTTACATCCTCAATTCATTCGTCATAACTAGATTCCTTGAGACAGAAATTGATTTTACGTGGGTATATCCACCTGAAGTTCCAAAATCAGCCGCAATTATAATTTTGGAATGTTTTTTGTTGGAAATCACTGATAACATGTAGAAATGCAAAAAAAAAATAATAATAAATCGAAATTTTGTTCAGAAAAAAGTTGCAAAAATTTTTTTTCTCCAACAATTTTTTTTTGGGGGGGGAGGTGGAAATCACTTAAAACATGTAGAAATGCAAAAAAAAAAATTCAAATATTTTTTCAAAATGGCCACCATAGCGGGCATATTGAATTTTGGACCAAGTCCAAAATCTAATGGCATGATCCTTGGAGCAAACCTAATCCCCCCCACCAAGTTTCGTCGAAATCCGTCGAGGAGTTTTTCCGTAATACTGTTCACAAACAAACAAACAAACAAACAAACAGAAAGGGGTGAAAACAGAAACCTCCGATCTTCGATGGCGGAGGTTAACAATCACAGCAAACACTTCATCGAATTTCGAAATCAAATGAACAGGACTTGATCTGACTATTCACATATGAATTTAAGTATTGTTTAATAGTCTGTATCTTTAGAGGGATCACTTGGTAAAACTTTGAGACCAAACTTGATAGCTTCTGACGATTTTTCAGTACGCACAGCCAAGGTATAAAGAATCCATCATCACACAGTTTATCCACATCAGGGCTCCTCACAACACAAAATGACTTTGCAGTCCACAGACTATGGAGGTTCAGAGTCCACCTACCACACTCTAACCTTGCAAAAGTAATATTTACTAGCTGAAACCCCGTCACAGACGGATTCCGTTCATTTAACCACCCTCACCAGCTCACACACACTCGAGGGACATGGACTGGACAGGGTGTGCTTGCCCCTGCCAACTCATCCCCTGCCCCTGCCCCCATTCAATTTGCTTACCCTTGCCCAAAAATGTAATTACCCCGGCCCCGCCTCTTCACACCACGCCCCCCGTCTCTTGATTCCCCACCCCACTTGCCCCCGGGCCCCCACCCCCCTGTCCACCCCCTCACACTCAACTCCGCCTAATTCAACCCAGCCCCCGCCCCATTTTCCCCCTGTCTCCCGCTTTCAATTTTCTTACCTCCGCCCAAATATTTACTTACCTTGCCCCCCGCCTCTTCACTCCCTGCCCCCGTCTCTTCATTCCCCGCCCCCGCCTCCACTCCTCGCCCCCATCTCAACGAAAAGTGTTTATTCTGCTTCAGAGTTGAAGGTTGACTATTGCCACGATGTGCGATGCACTCTTACAGGTACGAAGTTTATTTCAGTTCAGGTCACAGTACCGAGAAAAACGTGACGCGATCGCAAAGAGGAGCACAAAATTGGTCCTTCAGTTTTAATATATAGATTGTTCATTTGGAAGTCCCTGGATGAGAAAAATTATGTTCACTTATAACTTCTATATATAGTAAGACCCCGACATTTGTAGTGTCGTCCTGGAATGCCACGAATGTCGGGGCATAGGTTTTTTATTTTTTTATTTTTTGGGGTTTTTGTTTTTTTTTTTAAAACATTTCCAGGACTGGTATCCCATATCCAACACCACTGATATTAATTCAGCCTGGGAATTCTTCCGTAGAAACCTGCTCTCTCTCATGCACAGATGAATCCCACCTCATCTTCATTTATCTTACCAAGTCATTTATCAACAAGTGTGTGTCTACCCTCAGGAGAGCCAGAAAACAACAGCTGTCCAATCTCAAGAATGAGCTTTCAAACTTGTCTCCCTCCTCTAAAACCTGGTGGCACCTTGTCAAGTTCATCTGTGGTGTATGCTTCTCTTCCCCCACTTCAAATGGCACCACAGGGAGGATACAGAGTTGGCATCTGGCTTTGGAGGCCAACTTTGAAATGTGGCTTCCCCAAAAGAAATTATGGCTGAGAATGAGACCAAGAGTTTGAGCGACTGAAGCACTTTGAGAGGGTTGGTGAGAAAGTATGTGGGAAGATTTGTGATGTCGTCCTTTCAGAGAGAGAGAGAGAGAGAGAATGGGATTTCTCAGGATTGAAAGACATTCCAAGTGTTTGACAAGTTTGGATTTTGTCAAAGTCTAAGGAGAAGGAAGAGGCTGCCTGTCGGAAGGATGAGAGATGTCACAGCAGAGTGTGCAGTCCTCAGCAAGGGGATAAAAAGGATTTTCCAGAGATTCGGAGAGATCATTGATGAAGATTAGTAATAAGATGGGGCCGAGAATACTGACGTGGGGTACTCCAGCATTGACAGGGAGACGAGATGAGAGGGTTCCGTTGAGAGCCACATGTTGGTCACAAGAGTGGAGGAAGTCAGGAATACAAAAGTGGAGTTGGCCTTTGATTCCATAGGCAGACAGTTTGGAAAGCAGGGAAGGATGCCAGACTGTATCAAAAGCTCGAGATATATCGAAAGAGATGGCCCTGATATTGAAGAAAGGTCAGGTCAGGTATGGGAGCATGCACCAGAGCAACATGGCACTGCGTCCACTTTCTGCCAGTACTCCAGGGGCCTCCATCTGGCCACCCCCCAGGCAGATGCCTGGCCCATCCCCATCTCATTGAGATGATGGTCAACCTGCTGCAACTATGAGGCATGTGGTCAGCCCATTGGCCTCCTCCACTCATGAGGATCCCTCGCAGAGAAAATCTGGTGAGCAGGATCAGCATCAGAAAAACGAGCCACATGTCCATACAGCCACAACTGACGCTCACAGACTATGCAGGTCACAAATCTCATTTGAGTCTCTCTCAGCAACTGCTCATTGGACACAAAGTCCGACCAGTGATAGCCAATGATTCTCCGAAGAGACCTGGAACCAAAGGAGTCCATGTCAGCACCCTCCACCCCCCCCCCCAAACCTTGTCTGCTTCCCCCTCGTCCAAAGCAGTCTCTGCTTCCCCTTTGTCACACCCCCTCTCAGCTTAACTAACCCCACACCCCTCCACCTATTGATTTCCCTTGCCTGCCACCGCTCCAGGCTTCTCCCCCTCCCCATACCCTCTGGGCTTCCCCCTGGTCCACACCCTTTCCACATTCCTACACCCTATCAGCGGTTCCACCTCCCTTGTCTCTAAATGTGTGGACCTCAAACATCCGAGGCCTCCGCTCCAACCTGATAGATCTCTCAATCCAGGCCGTTGCCGATTAACCGGACATAATCTGCTGAACAGAATCCTTCCTCCAACAGAAAGTGCCTGACTCCTTCGTGGCACTCTTTGGCTAGTGTCTCCTCCGGTTTGATCGACCTGAACCTCGTCTCGACAGTGTAGTGGCACTTCACATCAAGATCTCCATTCTCACTCTCCATGTACTGCTCTTCCACCTCCAAAACCCCAGGAGTACCTCTGGCTGTGACTTTCTCAGCTCCCACGTTTATCTGTGTCTGTGTACTTTCTTCTGTTCAACAGTAATGACTTTCTACATCTCTCTCGCTCTGACGACAGAGACCAACGTTTAACCACTCATCCCAACTCTCTCTTCCTCATTTGTGGTGATTTTCATTCTCACCATGCAAATTGGCTGGGTGTTGGTACCTCTCTCACCAGCCATGGCACTTCAGCAAAGGATTTCTGTGACTCCATGGAACTGAATCAATCTGTAAATTTTCCCACCTGGATTTCTCCCAATCACCAATCCCCCCTTTGGATTGGGTGATGACCAACTTCCCCACCAATGTCTCTAGCTCTCACTCTGCTTGCGGAGGTCAACATCTCTCTGGCTATTCTCAGAGAACCACCTCAGTCCCAGCGAGTCTGGCAGTTCACTCCAGGACTGCAAGCAGACGTCTCATTTCAGGACTGGTCTCCTATATCTGCCATCCCTGATATAAACTCGGCCTGGGAATTCTTCCAGACACCTGCTCTCCATTAAGCACAGGTTAATCCCATCTAAACTTCAGTTATCATACCCAGCTTCCCACCCACAACTTGCATTCTCACCCTGAAAGGCAAATCCAACCGAAGGCAAGCTCAGATCATTCCAAAAAGCCCACAATAAGTGTGTGTCCACTCTGGGAACGCCAGAAAACACCTGTCCAACCTCAAGATTGAACTTTCAAACTCGTATTCCTCCTCGCAAATCTGGTAGCACCTTGTCAAGTCTGTCTCTGGCGTATGCTTCCCTTCCCGAGAAGCAAGTCAAAACATAGAATTTGACCTGCTTCCACATTCACACTTTATGTATTTGCCGTTTTCAATTTTTATTTCATTTCTTTAAATTTTTTTGCACTTCAGGACTGGTGTCCTATATCCACCACCGCTGATATGAATTCAACCTGGGAATTCTTCCACAGAAACCTGCTCTTTCATTCTCTCTCTTATGTGTAGATTCATCCCACCTCGTCTTCAATTATCCTACCATCCTCCCACTCTTGGGTCTCTGAATCCTGTGGTGAGGCTGTTGCTGTAAAACAACTTGCATTCTCCTCCAGGAAGACAAATCCGACCATCTGCAACCGGCATCTTAAACACCCCCAAAACATTTTGCTTCTGTATCAATCTTGTGACCACCCCCATTCTCCCCTACCCCTCATTCCTTTTGTTTGACCGACTCCATCTATTTTATCCGTCGGCCCTGCTGTTCGCATTTCCCCCCTTCTCTTTCTGCTATTCTGTTTGTTATGTTGTGGCCCGATTACCTCCACCACCGAAGGTGAAGGTGGTTATGTTTTCACCCCCTTCTGTCTGTTTGTTTGTGTACAGGATATCTCAATAAGTTATGGATGGATATCGATGAAATTTGGTGGAGACGTTGGGTGAGTGACAAGGATGAAGCGATTAGATTTTGGTGGAGATCCGGATCCAGATCCAGATCCAGCTCCTAGAATTTAAGTGATTCTTCACCATTGAGAGATAGAGACCTTGGTAGCCATCAGAAACCAGGAGTCCAGAGGGTTCAAAGTCTGGGCTATGGGCTGTCCAGTCATGAGCAGTACCCAGAGCAATGAGGCGGTTTCTGAAGAGCTGCCACAGGAAAGTGATGGTGTAACCATCTGTATACGGGGGTGCACCATCCTACATAAGCCAGATCATGCTGAGCTTTATTTGGGGTGACCTTTTGGGCTAGATCATAATGGAACTTTTGGAGCACGGCCTGGTCGCGCTCACCATTGATCGTCACTGTCCTGCTGTTGTCATTCTCAAACCAGTAAGGCCCTAGCGTTGCAGACGCATGTTACCTTAGGCCCTTTCAGGTACCTCTCAGTGATCTCCTCAGGTGGTTCTACACTCCAGGAAATGTTGTGGCTGTTGATGGCACCGTTAAAGTGGAAATGGGCTTCATCACTAAAATAGATCAAGATGATCCAGTTTGGGTACCGCTCCATCCTGTCACTGAACCAATTGCACATATCAACTCTCCTCCTCATGTCATCTTGACTCAGTTTATGCCTAATATAAATGATGTATGGAAAAAGCTTCAGTTCCTTTGTGAGTATACACCAGACTGATGTTGGTTTGATGCGGAGCTCCCGGAAGTACCAGCGATGGGACTTCTTGGGACTGTCCACTGAAGAATACCGCACGGCGTCATTGTCAGCTTGACTCTTGGTTACTGATGCTGGCCTGCCACTGTTGCCCTTGCTCCGGTTGTGCACTGCACCCTTGTGCTCAAATTGTTTCACAATACGTTGAATGGCACAATTTGTGGGTCCATCACGTGTTCTGAGGTCGCATTCCCAGCAGAACCTCCAGCAGGTGTCTACATATGATTTAGTCATACCACAGAGTCACCACTTTTGTCTTCTGCTTCACTGTCAGTGGGATAGTAGAGTTAGAGCTAGAAATCCCAGGGAACAAATACCACGATAACACCACCAAACCCTGAAAATGAAAACGGTAGAGGTCAAAAAACAAAGAAATGGCAGGAAGTCAAAGTTGTATCAATCTTTTTGAAACACGCTGAATATGCCCGAGATATGTCCAGAGAGATGGCCCTGACATCATGGCTGAGATTTACAGCTTCCATCCATTGTTGGGAGAGTTGAAGTAGCATGTCCAGAGTCGAATAACTGAGAATGGCCAAAACAGAACTGATGATCTGAGATCAGACCATTGGAGAAAAGGAAGGATTTGATGTCAACTGAAATGAAAGATCCCATGACCTTGCTGATAATGGAATCAGGCTAATTGGACTGCTGTAAATAGGACCCGTTTTTGCACCATGTTTCTGTATTGCGGTGATGTTGGCCAACTTACAGGCAGACGGAAACGGATCCAGAGAGAATGATCGAGTAAAGAGAGCAGAAAGAGGATGAGCAAGAGCAAGCGCAGCAGAGTAGGTTTTCAGGACATGTGTACTGATGCTGTCCAAGCCTGTCGCAGAATCGGAGTTGAGGTTTGCCAGAAACCTCCCCACCTTCTCAGGTGAGAAAGGCACAGTATCCAGGAGCAGTTGGATATGAGAGGGTAGGGTAGATGTAGAGTTGGAATGTAACTTATTGCAGGAGTAAAGTTTACCTCCGGCCATTACGAATTACATCGTATAAAAACCTGTTGTATTCGTCGTATAGTTATAAAATCTTTACTAAAAGGTGAACCCAAATGCTCAGACCACCTCAATGCTTATGTATGCCTCGATACCTGACAAAATAGATATGACGTGTCTTTTTACCTCCGCCACTGAAGGTGAAGGAGGTTATGTTTTCACCCCTTTCTGTCTGTTTGTTTGTTTGTTTGTGTACAGGATATCTCTAAAAGTTGTGGACGGATTCGGATGGATTCGGATGAAACTTGGTGGACAGGTTGGGTGTGTGGCAAGGACGAATTAATTCGATTTTGGTGAAGATCCGAATACGGATCTGAATACGAGGATTATTTAATTTTTAAAGTGATTCTTCACCGTTGAGAGATAGGGCTAAAAACGATATATAGCACGATATTTCAAAAATGTACTGGGCCGGATATGCTCTCGTGGATCAGGCATTATGTGATGGAGGTATGCTCTCTACCGAGTGCCCTTCTAGTTCCGATTTATAAAGCAAGTGATTTTGTGATTAAAAGTCGAAATCTTCTTCTTCACGGTTAGCTGTGAAGTCACACCCGGGAGTTGACTGCCATATTCGGCCGGGCTACGGGGTACATTGCGACACAATTTAACTCAAACGGCGAATAATTTTCGATTTCTCACAAATATACCGAGTCAATGCTTCCTTTGTGGTTGTCGTAATACAAACCGAGATGGTTTCATGCTGCAGTCACCAATGGCCGAAAGACAATGGCCAATCTGGGTCAAGCAGATTGCCAGAAATTGGACTCGGTTTGTCCAAAATACCCGAGTGTGGATCGGGCCGACAAAATGTTCACATTTGTGCTCGGAACATTTTACAGAGCAGTTATGAAACAACAGAGATGGCTATATCTTGGAGTCATCTGCCACGATTAAGAAATTGAGAGCGGATGCTATCCCCATGATTAAGCGGAAGAAACAGCAGTCGCTCGAAACTGTAAAGGCTTAACGGTAAAGGTGGCTGGCTTAAGATCTCAAGGTCTTGAGTTCAAGCCCCCTGTCCTATCGTTGAATTAACACCATGTGGGACGACTCAGCTGGTCATCCTTCCGAGGTCAGCAAAATGAGTGTCAGCTTACTGGTAACAGGGGAAAATACATC